>NW_028162057.1:0-2500 GCF_964263955.1 Coregonus lavaretus
TGCTATTTCAATTCTCCATTTCTTTCTTTCTGTCTTTCTTTCGATGATGAGATAAAAGGACTTCAGTATAATGGAAAGAAACTATAGTCGCTCCAATAGTGACACTCAGTGTAAAACATAAATAAGCATTATACATAAATGGTATGGATGATCATTTTCCCAGAGTTGGCCTTTCCAATACCTGGAACTTTCCATCCAAATAGGATCGCTCTGTATAAACAGACAGGATATATAGATTGATTGATAGCGTGTAATATAAATAAGATTGACACATGGATTAATTTGATTGATTCAATATGAGGTTATAGTGGGCTCTGGCTGAGAACATTATGGACAAGCTAGGTCATTGGGGTTTCTGGCAGTGTGCATTTCTTGTTTTTCTTATTCTGAATTATCTTAATGCATCTTGCTTCACTGCCAGCTCCTAACCCATCCTTATAGAGAGCAACAGTAGACTCCCTAATCAAGGAAACACTTTCTCACCTCTGCAGACCCAAAATAAACAGGGTGCATTGAGAAGGGACCAAAACACATGATTTCCCAAGAATGTGTGAGAGAGGTTCACCAGATGTTTATTAACCATAACTTTGAAATATTGCATAAATCTTTGCAGCTGTCACTTTTGACGTTAGATAAATGCTGTGGAACACATGCTTCAAAAAACACACAAATACACCCACACGCACGCACGCGCACGCACACACACACACACAGACACACACACAAACACACACAGCACTTGCATTCACACAAGCTACACACACACAGAGTACATAATAACTCCCATATGAGAATCTCCGTTTTTTTCATTGCTCTTGGAGTAATCATATCGGAACGCTTGGAGTTTCCAAGATTCATAAATTTGAAAAATGCACTAAGGCCGTAATTCGTACTTCCTTAAATTTAAAAAAAAATACACACTTGCTGGAAGCCAGAGTATGTGCGCACAGCTACAGACGGTGTGAGAGGTGAATTATGGCACACTTGTCAATTATAAAAATGTAGACTGAGCGCTGTAGCATACTTCAGAATGTTGAAAAGACTTCCTGTGCCCCCCACCTCTGTGCTTGATTTAGCAGTTCTTTGGCTGAGAAAGTTGAAATAAAAAGAAATACAAAGCAGAAATACAAAGCACAGTGTGATGTCGCTGCACATGTTTCGCTATAATGAAATAAAATCTAAGTTTACTGGTCGCGTACACAGTTTATCAGATGTTATAGCGGGTGCAGCGAAATGCTTATGTTACTAGCTCCTAGGAATGCAGTAAAATGTAAAACAAGTACACAAATAATTAAAAAGTACCCCCCCCAAAAAACAAGAAAACCAGGAACGTTGGGACGAATCCAATGAACAACCCAAATAGCACTGTAAAATAAAAGTAATCAAAATGTAATCTATACGTATGTACACCGGAATAATTTACACAAGATATATTAAGAATGATATGTACAGCAGTAGATATACTACAGTGAGATATGTCAAGAATCAGTAAATAAATAAATATGCGGTGTGTATTAACAGTATTTAAATACTCAGTGTGAAACGGGAAGTGTCCAGTGTCTCCCGCACACACACAGATTGGCTTTGAGTGTGAGTGTGAGTGTGAGTGTAGGTGTGTGTGTGTGTGTGTGTGTGTGTGTGTGTGTGTGTGTGTATGTGATGGTCTGGTAATAGAAGCTGTTCAACAGTCTGATGGTCTGGTAATACAAGCTGTTCAACAGTCTGATGGTCTGGTAATAGAAGCTGTTCAACAGTCTGATGGTCTGGTAATAGAAGCTGTTCAACAGTCTGATGGTCTGGTAATAGAAGCTGTTCAACAGTCTGATGGTCTGGTAATAGAAGCTGTTCAACAGTCTGATGGTCTGGTAATACAAGCTGTTCAACAGTCTGATGGCCTGGTAATAGAAGCTGTTCAACAGTCTGATGGTCTGGTAATAGAAGCTGTTCAACAGTCAGATGGCCTGGTAATATAATATGTTTTTTGGCACTGATGCACCAGATGGTAGCAGAGTAAACAGTCCGTGGCTTGGGTGACTGAGGTCCTTAATGATCTTCTTGGCCTTCCTTTGACACTGGGTGCTGTAAATGTCCTGGAGGGCAGGCAGCATGCCCCCGGTGATGCGTTTGGCTGACCGCACCACCCTCTGGAGAGCCATGCGGTTGAGGGCAGCGCAGTTGCAGTACCAGGCGGTGATGCAGCCCGACAGAATGCTCTCAATGGTGCATCTGTAGAAGTTCACTGTTGCACTTTCTTCACCACGGTGTTGGTTTTAGTGAGACCATTTCAGGTCCTCTCTCTCTCTCTCTCTCTCTCTCTCTCCCTCCCTCTCTCTCTGTGTGTCTCTCTCTCTCTCCCATTCTCTCTCTCTCTCTCTCTCTCTCGCTCTCTCTCTCCCTCTTTCTCTTTCTTTCTCTTTCTCTCTTTCTCTTTCTCTTTCTCTTTCTCTTTCTCTTTCTCTTTCTCTTTCTCTTTCTCTTTCTCTTTCCTCTTTCTCTTTCT
>NW_028162057.1:7500-110000 GCF_964263955.1 Coregonus lavaretus
CAGTATAGTGTCAGTATAGTGTCAGTGCAGTGTCAGTATAGTGTCAGTATAGTGTCAGTATAGTGTCAGTATAGTGTCAGTATAGTGTCAGTGTAGTGTCAGTATAGTGTCAGTGTAGTGTCAGTGTAGTGTCAGTGTAGTGTCAGTATAGTGTCAGAATAGTGTCAGTATAGTGTCAGTGTAGTGTCAGTGTAGTGTCAGTGTAGTGTCAGTGTAGTGTCAGTATAGTGTCAGTATAGTGTCAGTATAGTGTCAGTGTAGTGTCAGTGTAGTGTCAGTGTAGTGTCAGTATAGTGTCAGTATAGTGTCAGTGTAGTGTAAGTATAGTGTCAGTGTAGGGCCAGTGTTGTGTCAGTGTAGTGTCAGTGTAGTGTCAGTGTAGTGTCAGTATAGTGTCAGTATAGTGTCAGTGTAGTGTCAGTGTAGGGCCAGTGTAGTGTCAGAGTAGTGTCAGTGTAGTGTCAGTGTAGTGTCAGTGTAGTGTCAGTATAGTGTCAGTGTAGTCTCAGTATAGTGTCAGTATAGTGTCAGTGTAGTGTCAGTATCAGTGTAGTGTCAGTATAGTGTCAGTATAGTGTCAGTGTAGTGTCAGTGTAGTGTCAGTGGAGTGTCAGTGTAGTGTCAGTATAGTGTCAGTGTAGTGTCAGTGTAGTGTCAGTGTAGTGTCAGAGTAATGTCAGTGTAGTGTCAGTGTAGTGTCAGTATAGTGTCAGTGTAGTGTCAGTATAGTGTCAGTATAGTGTCAGTGTAGTGTCAGTATCAGTGTAGTGTCAGTATAGTGTCAGTATAGTGTCAGTATAGTGTCAGTGGAGTGTCAGTATAGTGTCAGTATAGTGTCAGTATAGTGTCAGTATAGTGTCAGTGGAGTGTCAGTATAGTGTCAGTATAGTGTCAGTATAGTGTCAGTGTAGTGTCAGTATAGTGTCAGTATAGTGTCAGTGTAGTGTCAGTAGAGTGTCAGTGTAGTGTCAGTATAGTGTCAGTATAGTGTCAGTGTAGTGTCAGTATAGTGTCAGTGTAGTGTCAGTATAGTGTCAGTGTAGTGTCAGTGTAGTGTCAGTATCAGTGTAGTGTCAGTGTAGTGTCAGTATAGTGTCAGTGTAGTGTCAGTGTAGTGTCAGTATCAGTGTAGTGTCAGTGTAGTGTCAGTGTAGTGTCAGTGTAGTGTCAGTGTAGTGTCAGTGTAGTGTCAGTGTCAGTATAGTGTCAGTATAATGTCAGTGTAGTGTCAGTGTAGGGCCAGTGTAGTGTCAGTATAGTGTCAGAGTAGTGTCAGTGTAGTGTCAGTGTAGTGTCAGTATAGCGTCAGTGTAGTGTCAGTATCAGTGTAGGGCCAGTGTAGTGTCAGTGTAGTGTCAACGTAGTGTCAGTGTAGTGTCAGTATAGTGTCAGTTTAGTGTCAGTGTAGTGTCAGTATAGTGTCAGTGTAGTGTCGGTGTAGTGTCAGTGTTGTGTCAGTGTAGTGTCAGTGCAGTGTCAGTGTCAGTATAGTGTCAGTGTAGTGTCAGTATAGTGTCAGTGTAGTGTCAGTATAGTGTCAGTGTAGTGTCCGTGTAGTGTCAGTGTAGTGTCAGTATAGTGTCAGTTTAGTGTCAGTGTAGTGTCCGTGTAGTGTCAGTGTAGTGTCAGTATAGTGTCAGTTTAGTGTCAGTATAGTGTCAGTGTAGTGTCAGTGTAGTGTCAGTGTAATGTAAGTGTAGTGTCAGTATAGTGTCAGTGTAGTGTCAGCGTAGTGTCAGTATAGTGTCAGTGTAGTGTCAGTGTAGTGTTCGTTTAGTGTCAGTGTAGTGTCAGTATAGTGTCAGTTTAGTGTCAGAATAGTGTCAGTGTAGTGTCAGTGTAGTGTCAGTGTAGTGTCAGTATAGTGTCCGTGTAGTGTCAGTGTAGTGTCAGTATAGTGTCAGTTTAGTGTCAGTATAGTGTCAGTGTAGTGTCAGTATAGTGTCAGTGTAGTGTCAGTATAGTGTCAGTATAGTGTCAGTGTAGTGTCAGTATAGTGTCAGTGTAGTGTCAGTATAGTGTCCGTGTAGTGTCAGTGTAGTGTCAGTTTAGTGTCAGTTTAGTGTCAGTGTAGTGTCAGTATAGTGTCAGTGTAGTGTCAGTGTAGTGTCAGTGTAGTGTCAGTATAATGTCAGTATAGTGTCAGTATAGTATCAGTGTAGTGTCAGTGTGGTGTCAGTGTAGTGTCAGTGTAGTGTCAGTATAGTGTCAGAGTAGTGTCAGTGTAGTTTTAGTGTAGTGTCAGTGTAGTGCCAGTGTAGTTTCAGTGTAGTGTCAGTATAGTGTCAGTATAGTGTCAGTGTAGTGTCAGTATAGTGTCAGTGTGGTGTCAGTGTAGTGTCAGTGTAGTGTCAGTATAGGGTCAGAGTAGTGTCAGTGTAGTGTCAGTGTAGTGTCAGTGTAGGGCCAGTGTAGTGTCAGTATAGTGTCAGTGTACTGTCAGTAGAGTGTCATTGTAGTGTCAGTATAGTGTCAGTGTAGTGTCAGTGTAGTGTCAGTGTAGTGTCAGTGTAGGGCCAGTGTAGTGTCAGTATAGTGTCAGTGTAGTGTCAGTATAGTGTCAGTGTAGTGTCAGTGTAGTGTCAGTGTAGTGTCAGTACAGTGTCAGTGTAGTGTCAGTATAGTGTCAGTGTAGTGTCAGTGTACTGTCAGTAGAGTGTCATTGTAGTGTCAGTATAGTGTCAGTGTAGTGTCAGTATAGTGTCAGTGTAGTGTCAGTATAGTGTCAGTGTAGTGTCAGTACAGTGTCAGTGTAGTGTCAGTAGAGTGTCAGTGTAGTGTCAGTACAGTGTCAGTGTAGTGTCAGTATAGTGTCAGTGGAGTGTCAGTAGAGTGTCATTGTAGTGTCAGTATAGTGTCAGTGTAGTGTCAGTACAGTGTCAGTGTAGTGTCAGTATAGTGTCAGTGTAGTGTCAGTATAGTGTCAGTGTAGTGTCAGTATAGTGTCAGTGGAGTGTCAGTAGAGTGTCATTGTAGTGTCAGTATAGTGTCAGTGTAGTGTCAGTACAGTGTCAGTGTAGTGTCAGTATAGTGTCAGTGTAGTGTCAGTGTACTGTCAGTAGAGTGTCATTGTAGTGTCAGTATAGTGTCAGTGTAGTGTCAGTATAGTGTCAGTGTAGTGTCAGTATAGTGTCAGTGTAGTGTCAGTATTGTGTCAGTGTAGTGTCAGTATTGTGTCAGTGTAGTGTCAGTATAGTGTCAGTGTAGTGTCAGTGTAATGTCAGTAGAGTGTCATTGTAGTGACAGTATAGTGTCAGTGTAGTGTCAGTGTAGTGTCAGTATAGTGTCAGTGTAGGGCCAGTGTAGTGTCAGTATTGTGTCAGTGTAGTGTCAGTATTGTGTCAGTATAGTGTCAGTATAGTGTCAGTGTAGTGTCAGTATAGTGTCAATATAGTGTCAGTGTAGTGTCAGTGTAGTGTCAGTGTCAGTGGAGTGTTAGTGTAGTGTCAGTGGAGTGTCAGTGGAGTGTCAGTATAGTGTCAGTATAGAGTCAGTGTAGTGTCTGTGTAGTGTCAGTGTAGTGTCAGTGTAGTGTCAGTATAGTGTCAGTATAGTGTCAGTATGGTGTCAGTGTAGTGTCAGTATAGTGTCAGAATCATGTCAGTATAGTGTCAGTATAGTGTCAGTGTAGTGTCAGTGTAGTGTCAGTGTAGTGTCAGTATAGTGTCAGAGTAGTGTCAGTGTAGTGTCAGTGTAGTGTCAGTGTAGGGCCAGTGTAGTTTCAGTGTAGTGTCAGTGTAGTGTCAGTATAGATTCAGAGTAGTGTCAGTGTAGTGTCAGTGTAGTGTCAGTATAGTGTCAGTGTCGTGTCAGTATAGTGTCAGTGTGGTGTCAGTGTAGTGTCAGTGTAGTGTCAGTATAGTGTCAGTATAGTGTCAGTGTAGTGTCAGTGTAGTGTCAGTATAGTGTCAGTGTAGTGTCAGTGTAGTGTCAGTGTCAGTGGAGTGTCAGTGGAGTGTCAGTGGAGTGTCAGTATAGTTTCAGTTTAGTGTCAGTGTAGTGTCAGTGTAGTGTCAGTATAGTGTCGGTGTAGTGTCAGTATAGTGTCAGTGTAGTGTCAGTATAGTGTCAGTATAGTTTCAGTGTAGTGTCAGTATAGTGTCAGTATAGTGTCAGTGTAGTGTCAGTATCAGTGTAGTGTCAGTATAGTGTCAGTATAGTGTCAGTATAGTGTCAGCATAGTGTCAGTGGAGTGTCAGTGGAGTGTCAGTGTAGTGTCAGTATAGTGTCAGTGTAGTGTCAGTATCAGTGTAGTGTCAGTATAGTGTCAGTATAGTGTCAGTGTAGTGTCAGTATAGTGTCAGTATAGTGTCAGTGTAGTGTCAGTAGAGTGTCAGTGTAGTGTCAGTATAGTGTCAGTATAGTGTCAGTGTAGTGTCAGTATAGTGTCAGTGTAGTGTCAGTGTAGTGTCAGTATAGTGTCAGTATAGTGTCAGTATAGTGTCAGTGTAGTGTCAGTGTAGTGTCAGTGTAGTGTCAGTATAGTGTCAGAATAGTGTCAGTATAGTGTCAGTGTAGTGTCAGTATAGTGTCAGCATAGTGTCAGTATAGTGTCAGTATAGTGTCAGTGTCAGTGTAGTGTCAGTATAGTGTCAGTGTAGTGTCAGTATAGTGTCAGTATAGTGTCAGTATAGTGTCAGTGCAGTGTCAGTATAGTGTCAGTGTCAGTATAGTGTCAGTAGAGTGTCAGTATAGTGTCAGTGTCAGTGTAGTGTCAGTATAGTTAAAGTGTAGTGTCAGTATAATGTCAGTATAGTGTCAGTATAGTGTCAGTGCAGTGTCAGTATAGTGTCAGTATAGTGTCAGTATAGTGTCAGTGTAGTGTCAGTATAGTGTCAGTGTAGTGTCAGTGTAGTGTCAGTGTAGTGTCAGTATAGTGTCAGAATAGTGTCAGTATAGTGTCAGTGTAGTGTCAGTGTAGTGTCAGTGTAGTGTCAGTGTAGTGTCGGTATAGTGTCAGTATAGTGTCAGTACAGTGTCAGTGTAGTGTCAGTGTAGTGTCAGTATAGTGTCAGTATAGTGTCAGTGTAGTGTAAGTATAGTGTCAGTGTAGGGCCAGTGTTGTGTCAGTGTAGTGTCAGTGTAGTGTCAGTGTAGTGTCAGTATAGTGTCAGTATAGTGTCAGTATAGTGTCAGTGTAGTGTCAGTGTAGGGCCAGTGTAGTGTCAGAGTAGTGTCAGTGTAGTGTCAGTGTAGTGTCAGTGTAGTGTCAGTATAGTGTCAGTGTAGTCTCAGTATAGTGTCAGTATAGTGTCAGTGTAGTGTCAGTATCAGTGTAGTGTCAGTATAGTGTCAGTATAGTGTCAGTGTAGTGTCAGTGTAGTGTCAGTGGAGTGTCAGTGTAGTGTCAGTATAGTGTCAGTGTAGTGTCAGTGTAGTGTCAGTGTAGTGTCAGAGTAATGTCAGTGTAGTGTCAGTGTAGTGTCAGTATAGTGTCAGTGTAGTGTCAGTATAGTGTCAGTATAGTGTCAGTGTAGTTTCAGTATCAGTGTAGTGTCAGTATAGTGTCAGTATAGTGTCAGTATAGTGTCAGTATAGTGTCAGTGGAGTGTCAGTATAGTGTCAGTATAGTGTCAGTGTAGTGTCAGTATAGTGTCAGTATAGTGTCAGTGGAGTGTCAGTGTAGTGTCAGTATAGTGTCAGTGTAGTGTCAGTATCAGTGTAGTGTCAGTATAGTGTCAGTATAGTGTCAGTGTAGTGTCAGTATAGTGTCAGTATAGTGTCAGTGTAGTGTCAGTAGAGTGTCAGTGTAGTGTCAGTATAGTGTCAGTATAGTGTCAGTGTAGTGTCAGTATAGTGTCAGTGTAGTGTCAGTATAGTGTCAGTGTAGTGTCAGAGTAGTGTCAGTATCAGTGTAGTGTCAGTGTAGTGTCAGTATAGTGTCAGTGTAGTGTCAGTGTAGTGTCAGTATCAGTGTAGTGTCAGTGTAGTGTCAGTGTAGTGTCAGTGTAGTGTCAGTGTAGTGTCAGTGTCAGTATAGTGTCAGTATAATGTCAGTGTAGTGTCAGTGTAGGGCCAGTGTAGTGTCAGTATAGTGTCAGAGTAGTGTCAGTGTAGTGTCAGTGTAGTGTCAGTATAGTGTCAGTGTAGTGTCAGTATCAGTGTAGGGCCAGTGTAGTGTCAGTGTAGTGTCAACGTAGTGTCAGTGTAGTGTCAGTATAGTGTCAGTTTAGTGTCAGTGTAGTGTCAGTATAGTGTCAGTGTAGTGTCGGTGTAGTGTCAGTGTTGTGTCAGTGTAGTGTCAGTGCAGTGTCAGTGTCAGTATAGTGTCAGTGTAGTGTCAGTATAGTGTCAGTGTAGTGTCAGTATAGTGTCAGTGTAGTGTCCGTGTAGTGTCAGTGTAGTGTCAGTATAGTGTCAGTTTAGTGTCAGTGTAGTGTCCGTGTAGTGTCAGTGTAGTGTCAGTATAGTGTCAGTTTAGTGTCAGTATAGTGTCAGTGTAGTGTCAGTGTAGTGTCAGTGTAATGTAAGTGTAGTGTCAGTATAGTGTCAGTGTAGTGTCAGCGTAGTGTCAGTATAGTGTCAGTGTAGTGTCCGTTTAGTGTCAGTGTAGTGTCAGTATAGTGTCAGTTTAGTGTCAGAATAGTGTCAGTGTAGTGTCAGTGTAGTGTCAGTGTAGTGTCAGTATAGTGTCCGTGTAGTGTCAGTGTAGTGTCAGTATAGTGTCAGTTTAGTGTCAGTATAGTGTCAGTGTAGTGTCAGTATAGTGTCAGTGTAGTGTCAGTATAGTGTCAGTGTAGTGTCAGTATAGTGTCCGTGTAGTGTCAGTGTAGTGTCAGTTTAGTGTCAGTTTAGTGTCAGTGTAGTGTCAGTATAGTGTCAGTGTAGTGTCAGTGTAGTGTCAGTGTAGTGTCAGTATAATGTCAGTATAGTGTCAGTATAGTATCAGTGTAGTGTCAGTGTGGTGTCAGTGTAGTGTCAGTGTAGTGTCAGTATAGTGTCAGAGTAGTGTCAGTGTAGTGTCAGTGTAGTGTCAGTGTAGTGCCAGTGTAGTTTCAGTGTAGTGTCAGTGTAGTGTCAGTGTAGTGTCAGTATAGTGTCAGTATAGTGTCAGTGTAGTGTCAGTATAGTGTCAGTGTGGTGTCAGTGTAGTGTCAGTGTAGTGTCAGTATAGGGTCAGAGTAGTGTCAGTGTAGTGTCAGTGTAGTGTCAGTGTAGGGCCAGTGTAGTGTCAGTATAGTGTCAGTGTACTGTCAGTAGAGTGTCATTGTAGTGTCAGTATAGTGTCAGTGTAGTGTCAGTGTAGTGTCAGTGTAGTGTCAGTGTAGGGCCAGTGTAGTGTCAGTATAGTGTCAGTGTACTGTCAGTAGAGTGTCATTGTAGTGTCAGTATAGTGTCAGTGTAGTGTCAGTGTAGTGTCAGTACAGTGTCAGTGTAGTGTCAGTATAGTGTCAGTGTAGTGTCAGTGTACTGTCAGTAGAGTGTCATTGTAGTGTCAGTATAGTGTCAGTGTAGTGTCAGTATAGTGTCAGTGTAGTGTCAGTATAGTGTCAGTGTAGTGTCAGTATTGTGTCAGTGTAGTGTCAGTATTGTGTCAGTGTAGTGTCAGTATAGTGTCAGTGTAGTGTCAGTGTAATGTCAGTAGAGTGTCATTGTAGTGTCAGTATAGTGTCAGTGTAGTGTCAGTGTAGTGTCAGTATAGTGTCAGTGTAGGGCCAGTGTAGTGTCAGTATTGTGTCAGTGTAGTGTCAGTATTGTGTCAGTATAGTGTCAGTATAGTGTCAGTGTAGTGTCAGTATAGTGTCAATATAGTGTCAGTGTAGTGTCAGTGTAGTGTCAGTGTCAGTGGAGTGTTAGTGTAGTGTCAGTGGAGTGTCAGTGGAGTGTCAGTATAGTGTCAGTATAGAGTCAGTGTAGTGTCTGTGTAGTGTCAGTGTAGTGTCAGTGTAGTGTCAGTATAGTGTCAGTATAGTGTCAGTATGGTGTCAGTGTAGTGTCAGTATAGTGTCAGTATAGTGTCAGTATGGTGTCAGTGTAGTGTCAGTATAGTGTCAGTATCATGTCAGTATAGTGTCAGTATAGTGTCAGTATAGTGTCAGTGTAGTGTCAGTATAGTCTCAGTGTGGTGTCAGTGTAGTGTCAGTGTAGTGTCAGTATAGTGTCAGAGTAGTGTCAGTGTAGTGTCAGTGTAGTGTCAGTGTAGGGCCAGTGTAGTTTCAGTGTAGTGTCAGTGTAGTGTCAGTATAGATTCAGAGTAGTGTCAGTGTAGTGTCAGTGTAGTGTCAGTATAGTGTCAGTGTCGTGTCAGTATAGTGTCAGTGTGGTGTCAGTGTAGTGTCAGTGTAGTGTCAGTATAGTGTCAGTGTAGTGTCAGTGTAGTGTCAGTGTCAGTGGAGTGTCAGTGGAGTGTCAGTGGAGTGTCAGTATAGTTTCAGTATAGTGTCAGTGTAGTGTCAGTATAGTGTCGGTGTAGTGTCAGTATAGTGTCAGTACAGTGTCAGTGTAGTGTCAGTTGAGTGTCAGTGTAGTGTCAGTATAGTGTCAGTGTAGGGCCAGTGTAGTGTCAGTATTGTGTCAGTGTAGTGTCAGTATTGTGTCAGTATAGTGTCAGTATAGTGTCAGTATAGTGTCAGTGTAATGTCAGTATAGTGTCAATATAGTGTCAGTTTAGTGTCAGTGTAGTGTCAGTGTCAGTGTAGTGTCAGTGTAGTGTCAGTGAAGTGTCAGTATAGTGTCAGTATAGTGTCAGTATGGTGTCAGTGTAGTGTCAGTATAGTGTCAGTATCATGTCAGTATAGTGTCAGTATAGTGTCAGTATAGTGTCAGTGTAGTGTCAGTATAGTGTCAGTGTGGTGTCAGTGTAGTGTCAGTGTAGTGTCAGAGTAGTGTCAGTGTAGTGTCAGTGTAGTGTCAGTGTAGGGACAGTGTAGTTTCAGTGTAGTGTCAGTGTAGTGTCAGTATAGATTCAGAGTAGTGTCAGTGTAGTGTCAGTGTAGTGTCAGTATAGTGTCAGTGACGTGTCAGTATAGTGTCAGTGTGGTGTCAGTGTAGTGTCAGTGTAGTGTCAGTATAGAGTCAGTTTAGTGTCAGTGTAGTGTCAGTGTAGTGTCAGTATAGTGTCAGTGTAGTGTCAGTGTAGTGTCAGTGTCAGTGGAGTGTCAGTGGAGTGTCAGTGGAGTGTCAGTATAGTTTCAGTTTAGTGTCAGTGTAGTGTCAGTATAGTGTCGGTGTAGTGTCAGTATAGTGTCAGTATAGTGTCAGTAGAGTGTCAGTATAGTGTAAGTGTAGTGTCAGTGTAGTATCATTGTAGTGTCAGTTGAGTGTCAGTATAGTGTTTGTGTATTTTCAGTGTAGTGTCAGTATAGTGTCAGTATAGTGTCAGTGTAGTGTCAGTATAGTGTCAGTATAGTGTCAGTATAGTGTCAGTGTAGTGTCAGTATAGTGTCAGTATAGTGTCAGTGTAGTGTCAATGTAGTGTAAGTATAGTGTCAGTATAGCGTCAGTGTCAGTAGAGTGTCAGTGTAGTGTCAGTGTAGTATCAGTGAAGTCTCAGTATAGTGTCAGTATAGTGTCAGTATAGTGTCAGTATAGTGTAAGTGTAGTGTCAGTGTAGTATCATTGTAGTGTCAGTTGAGTGTCAGTATAGTGTTTGTGTATTTTCAGTGTAGTGTCAGTATAGTGTCAGTATAGTGTCAGTGTAGTGTCAGTATAGTGTCAGTATAGTGTCAGTGTAGTGTCAGTATAGTGTCAGTATAGTGTCAGTGTAGTGTCAGTATAGTGTCAGTATAGTGTCAGTGTAGTGTCAATGTAGTGTCAGTATAGTGTCAGTATAGTGTCAGTAGAGTGTCAGTATAGTGTCAGTGTAGTGTCAGTGTAGTGTCATTGTAGGGTCAGTTGAGTGTCAGTATAGTGTCCGTGTAGTGTCAGTGTAGTGTCAGTATAGTGTCAGTGTAGTGTCAGTATAGTGTCATTATAGTGTCAGTGTAGTGTCAGTGTCAGTGGAGTGTCAGTGTAGTGTCATTGTAGTGTCAGTGGAGTCTCAGTATAGTGTCAGTATAGTGTCAGTATAGTGTCAGTTTAGTGTCAGTGTAGTGTCAGTGTAGTGTCAGTGTAGTGTCAGTATAGTGTCAGTATAGTGTCAGTATAGTGTCAGTGTAGTGTCAGTGTAGGGCCAGTGTAGTGTCAGAGTAGTGTCAGTGTAGTGTCAGTGTAGTGTCAGTGTAGTGTCAGTATAGTGTCAGTGTAGTCTCAGGATAGTGTCAGTATAGTGTCAGTGTAGTGTCAGTATCAGTGTAGTGTCAGTATAGTGTCAGTATAGTGTCAGTGTAGTGTCAGTGTAGTGTCAGTGGAGTGTCAGTGTAGTGTCAGTATAGTGTCAGTGTAGTGTCAGTGTAGTGTCAGTGTAGTGTCAGAGTAGTGTCAGTGTAGTGTCAGTGTAGTGTCAGTATAGTGTCAGTGTAGTGTCAGTATAGTGTCAGTATAGTGTCAGTGTAGTGTCAGTATCAGTGTAGTGTCAGTATAGTGTCAGTATAGTGTCAGTATAGTGTCAGTGGAGTGTCAGTGTAGTGTCAGTATAGTGTCAGTGTAGTGTCAGTATCAGTGTAGTGTCAGTATAGTGTCAGTATAGTGTCAGTGTAGTGTCAGTATAGTGTCAGTATAGTGTCAGTGTAGTGTCAGTAGAGTGTCAGTGTAGTGTCAGTATAGTGTCAGTATAGTGTCAGTGTAGTGTCAGTATAGTGTCAGTGTAGTGTCAGTATAGTGTCAGTGTAGTGTCAGTGTAGTGTCAGTATCAGTGTAGTGTCAGTGTAGTGTCAGTATAGTGTCAGTGTAGTGTCAGTGTAGTGTCTGTATCAGTGTAGTGTCAGTGTAGTGTCAGTATCAGTGTAGTGTCAGTGTAGTGTCAGTGTAGTGTCAGTGTAGTGTCAGTGTCAGTATAGTGTCAGTATAATGTCAGTGTAGTGTCAGTGTAGGGCCAGTGTAGTGTCAGTATAGTGTCAGAGTAGTGTCAGTGTAGTGTCAGTGTAGTGTCAGTATAGTGTCAGTGTAGTGTCAGTATCAGTGTAGGGCCAGTGTAGTGTCAGTGTAGTGTCAACGTAGTGTCAGTGTAGTGTCAGTATAGTGTCAGTTTAGTGTCAGTGTAGTGTCAGTATAGTGTCAGTGTAGTGTCGGTGTAGTGTCAGTGTTGTGTCAGTGTAGTGTCAGTGCAGTGTCAGTGTCAGTATAGTGTCAGTGTAGTGTCAGTATAGTGTCAGTGTAGTGTCAGTATAGTGTCAGTGTAGTGTCCGTGTAGTGTCAGTGTAGTGTCAGTATAGTGTTAGTTTAGTGTCAGTGTAGTGTCCGTGTAGTGTCAGTGTAGTGTCAGTATAGTGTCAGTTTAGTGTCAGTATAGTGTCAGTGTAGTGTCAGTGTAGTGTCAGTGTAGTGTAAGTGTAGTGTCAGTATAGTGTCAGTGTAGTGTCAGCGTAGTGTCAGTGTAGTGTCCGTGTAGTGTCAGTGTAGTGTCAGTATAGTGTCAGTTTAGTGTCAGAATAGTGTCAGTGTAGTGTCAGTGTAGTGTCAGTGTAGTGTCAGTATAGTGTCCGTGTAGTGTCAGTGTAGTGTCAGTATAGTGTCAGTTTAGTGTCAGTATAGTGTCAGTGTAGTGTCAGTATAGTGTCAGTGTAGTGTCGGTATAGTGTCAGTATAGTGTCAGTGTAGTGTCAGTATAGTGTCAGTGTAGTGTCAGTATAGTGTCCGTGTAGTGTCAGTGTAGTGTCAGTTTAGTGTCAGTTTAGTGTCAGTGTAGTGTCAGTATAGTGTCAGTGTAGTGTCAGTGTAGTGTCAGTGTAGTGTCAGTATAATGTCAGTATAGTGTCAGTATAGTATCAGTGTAGTGTCAGTGTGGTGTCAGTGTAGTGTCAGTATAGTGTCAGTATAGTGTCAGAGTAGTGTCAGTGTAGTGTCAGTGTACTGTCAGTGTAGTGCCAGTGTAGTTTCAGTGTAGTGTCAGTGTAGTGTCAGTGTAGTGTCAGTATAGTGTCAGTATAGTGTCAGTGTAGTGTTTGTATAGTGTCAGTGTGGTGTCAGTGTAGTGTCAGTGTAGTGTCAGTATAGGGTCAGAGTAGTGTCAGTGTAGTGTCAGTGTAGTGTCAGTATAGTGTCAGTATAGTGTCAGTGTAGTGTTTGTATAGTGTCAGTGTGGTGTCAGTGTAGTGTCAGTGTAGTGTCAGTATAGGGTCAGAGTAGTGTCAGTGTAGTGTCAGTGTAGTGTCAGTGTAGTGTCAGTATAGTGTCAGTGTAGGGCCAGTGTAGTGTCAGTACAGTGTCAGTAAAGTGTCAGTATAGTGTCAGTGTAGTGTCAGTGTACTGTCAGTAGAGTGTCATTGTAGTGTCAGTATAGTGTCAGTGTAGTGTCAGTATAGTGTCAGTGTAGTGTCAGTGTACTGTCAGTAGAGTGTCATTGTAGTGTCAGTATAGTGTCAGTGTAGGGCCAGTGTAGTGTCAGTATTGTGTCAGTGTAGTGAAAATATTGTGTCAGTGTAGTGTCAGTATAGTGTCAGTGTAGTGTCAGTGTAATGTCAGTAGAGTGACATTGTAGTGTCAGTATAGTGTCAGTGTAGTGTCAGTGTAGTGTCAGTATAGTGTCAGTGTAGTGTCAGTGTAGGGCCAGTGTAGTGTCAGAGTAGTGTCAGTGTAGTGTCAGTGTAGTGTCAGTGTAGTGTCAGTATAGTGTCAGTGTAGTCTCAGTATAGTTTCAGTATAGTGTCAGTGTAGTGTCAGTATCAGTGTAGTGTCAGTATAGTGTCAGTATAGTGTCAGCGTAGTGTCAGTGTAGTGTCAGTGGAGTGTCAGTGTAGTGTCAGTATAGTGTCAGTGTAGTGTCAGTGTAGTGTCAGTGTAGTGTCAGAGTAGTGTCAGTGTAGTGTCAGTGTAGTGTCAGTATAGTGTCAGTGTAGTGTCAGTATAGTGTCAGTATAGTGTCAGTGTAGTGTCAGTATCAGTGTAGTGTCAGTATAGTGTCAGTATAGTGTCAGTATAGTGTCAGTGTAGTGTCAGTGTAGTGTCAGTATAGTGTCAGTGTAGTGTCAGTGTAGTGTCAGTATCAGTGTAGTGTCAGTGTAGTGTCAGTGTAGTGTCAGTGTAGTGTCAGTGTAGTGTCAGTGTCAGTATAGTGTCAGTATAATGTCAGTGTAGTGTCAGTGTAGGGCCAGTGTAGTGTCAGTATAGTGTCAGAGTAGTGTCAGTGTAGTGTCAGTGTAGTGTCAGTATAGTGTCAGTGTAGTGTCAGTATCAGTGTAGGGCCAGTGTAGTGTCAGTGTAGTGTCAACGTAGTGTCAGTTTAGTGTCAGTGTAGTGTCAGTATAGTGTCAGTGTAGTGTCGGTGTAGTGTCAGTGTTGTGTCAGTGTAGTGTCAGTGCAGTGTCAGTGTCAGTATAGTGTCAGTGTAGTGTCAGTATAGTGTCAGTGTAGTGTCAGTATAGTGTCAGTGTAGTGTCCATGTAGTGTCAGTGTAGTGTCAGTATAGTGTCAGTTTAGTGTCAGTGTAGTGTCCGTGTAGTGTCAGTGTAGTGTCAGTATAGTGTCAGTTTAGTGTCAGTATAGTGTCAGTGTAGTGTCAGTGTAGTGTCAGTGTAGTGTAAGTGTAGTGTCAGTATAGTGTCAGTGTAGTGTCAGCGTAGTGTCAGTGTAGTGTCCGTGTAGTGTCAGTGTAGTGTCAGTATAGTGTCAGATTAGTGTCAGAATAGTGTCAGTGTAGTGTCAGTGTAGTGTCAGTATAGTGTCAGTGTGGTGTCAGTGTAGTGTCAGTGTAGTGTCAGTATAGGGTCAGAGTAGTGTCAGTGTAGTGTCAGTGTAGTGTCAGTGTAGGGCCAGTGTAGTGTCAGTATAGTGTCAGTGTACTGTCAGTAGAGTGTCATTGTAGTGTCAGTATAGTGTCAGTGTAGTGTCAGTGTAGTGTCAGTACAGTGTCAGTGTAGTGTCAGTATAGTGTCAGTGTAGTGTCAGTGTACTGTCAGTAGAGTGTCAGTGGAGTGTCAGTATAGTGTCAGTGTAGTGTCAGTATAGTGTCAGTGTAGTGTCAGTATAGTGTCAGTGTAGTGTCAGTATTGTGTCAGTGTAGTGTCAGTATTGTGTCAGTGTAGTGTCAGTATAGTGTCAGTGTAGTGTCAGTGTAATGTCAGTAGAGTGTCATTGTAGTGTCAGTATAGTGTCAGTGTAGTGTCAGTGTAGTGTCAGTATAGTGTCAGTGTAGGGCCAGTGTAGTGTCAGTATTGTGTCAGTGTAGTGTCAGTATTGTGTCAGTATAGTGTCAGTATAGTGTCAGTGTAGTGTCAGTATAGTGTCAATATAGTGTCAGTGTAGTGTCAGTGTAGTGTCAGTGTCAGTGGAGTGTTAGTGTAGTGTCAGTGGAGTGTCAGTGGAGTGTCAGTATAGTGTCAGTATAGAGTCAGTGTAGTGTCTGTGTAGTGTCAGTGTAGTGTCAGTGTAGTGTCAGTATAGTGTCAGTATAGTGTCAGTATGGTGTCAGTGTAGTGTCAGTATAGTGTCAGTATCATGTCAGTATAGTGTCAGTATAGTGTCAGTGTAGTGTCAGTGTAGTGTCAGTATAGTGTCAGTATAGTGTCAGTGTAGTGTCAGTATAGTCTCAGTGTGGTGTCAGTGTAGTGTCAGTGTAGTGTCAGTATAGTGTCAGAGTAGTGTCAGTGTAGTGTCAGTGTAGTGTCAGTGTAGGGCCAGTGTAGTTTCAGTGTAGTGTCAGTGTAGTGTCAGTATAGATTCAGAGTAGTGTCAGTGTAGTGTCAGTGTAGTGTCAGTATAGTGTCAGTGTCGTGTCAGTATAGTGTCAGTGTGGTGTCAGTGTAGTGTCAGTGTAGTGTCAGTATAGTGTCAGTATAGTGTCAGTGTAGTGTCAGTGTAGTGTCAGTATAGTGTCAGTGTAGTGTCAGTGTAGTGTCAGTGTCAGTGGAGTGTCAGTGGAGTGTCAGTGGAGTGTCAGTATAGTTTCAGTATAGTGTCAGTGTAGTGTCAGTATAGTGTCGGTGTAGTGTCAGTATAGTGTCAGTACAGTGTCAGTGTAGTGTCAGTTGAGTGTCAGTGTAGTGTCAGTATAGTGTCAGTGTAGGGCCAGTGTAGTGTCAGTATTGTGTCAGTGTAGTGTCAGTATTGTGTCAGTATAGTGTCAGTGTAATGTCAGTATAGTGTCAATATAGTGTCAGTTTAGTGTCAGTGTAGTGTCAGTGTCAGTGGAGTGTCAGTGTAGTGTCAGTGGAGTGTCAGTGGAGTGTCAGTATAGTGTCAGTATAGTGTCAGTGTAGTGTCCGTGTAGTGTCAGTGTAGTGTCAGTGAAGTGTCAGTATAGTGTCAGTATAGTGTCAGTATGGTGTCAGTGTAGTGTCAGTATAGTGTCAGTATCATGTCAGTATAGTGTCAGTATAGTGTCAGTATAGTGTCAGTGTAGTGTCAGTATAGTGTCAGTGTGGTGTCAGTGTAGTGTCAGTGTAGTGTCAGAGTAGTGTCAGTGTAGTGTCAGTGTAGTGTCAGTGTAGGGACAGTGTAGTTTCAGTGTAGTGTCAGTGTAGTGTCCGTATAGATTCAGAGTAGTGTCAGTGTAGTGTCAGTGTAGTGTCAGTATAGTGTCAGTGACGTGTCAGTATAGTGTCAGTGTGGTGTCAGTGTAGTGTCAGTGTAGTGTCAGTATAGAGTCAGTTTAGTGTCAGTGTAGTGTCAGTGTAGTGTCAGTATAGTGTCAGTGTAGTGTCAGTGTAGTGTCAGTGTCAGTGGAGTGTCAGTGGAGTGTCAGTGGAGTGTCAGTATAGTTTCAGTTTAGTGTCAGTGTAGTGTCAGTATAGTGTCGGTGTAGTGTCAGTATAGTGTCAGTATAGTGTCAGTAGAGTGTCAGTATAGTGTCAGTGTAGTGTCAGTATAGTGTCAGTATAGTGTCAGTGTAGTGTCAATGTAGTGTCAGTATAGTGTCAGTATAGCGTCAGTGTCAGTAGAGTGTCAGTGTAGTGTCAGTGTAGTATCAGTGAAGTCTCAGTATAGTGTCAGTATAGTGTCAGTATAGTGTCAGTATAGTGTAAGTGTAGTGTCAGTGTAGTATCATTGTAGTGTCAGTTGAGTGTCAGTATAGTGTTTGTGTATTTTCAGTGTAGTGTCAGTATAGTGTCAGTATAGTGTCAGTGTAGTGTCAGTATAGTGTCAGTATAGTGTCAGTGTAGTGTCAGTATAGTGTCAGTATAGTGTCAGTGTAGTGTCAATGTAGTGTCAGTATAGTGTCAGTATAGTGTCAGTTGAGTGTCAGTATAGTGTCCGTGTAGTGTCAGTGTAGTGTCAGTATAGTGTCAGTGTAGTGTCAGTATAGTGTCATTATAGTGTCAGTGTAGTGTCAGTGTCAGTGGAGTGTCAGTGTAGTGTCAGTGGAGTCTCAGTATAGTGTCAGTATAGTGTCAGTATAGTGTCAGTTTAGTGTCAGTGTAGTGTCAGTGTAGTGTCAGTGTAGTGTCAGTATAGTGTCAGTATAGTGTCAGTATAGTGTCAGTGTAGTGTCAGTGTAGGGCCAGTGTAGTGTCAGAGTAGTGTCAGTGTAGTGTCAGTGTAGTGTCAGTGTAGTGTCAGTATAGTGTCAGTGTAGTCTCAGGATAGTGTCAGTATAGTGTCAGTGTAGTGTCAGTATCAGTGTAGTGTCAGTATAGTGTCAGTATAGTGTCAGTGTAGTGTCAGTGTAGTGTCAGTGGAGTGTCAGTGTAGTGTCAGTATAGTGTCAGTGTAGTGTCAGTGTAGTGTCAGTGTAGTGTCAGAGTAGTGTCAGTGTAGTGTCAGTGTAGTGTCAGTATAGTGTCAGTGTAGTGTCAGTATAGTGTCAGTATAGTGTCAGTGTAGTGTCAGTATCAGTGTAGTGTCAGTATAGTGTCAGTATAGTGTCAGTATAGTGTCAGTATAGTGTCAGTGGAGTGTCAGTGGAGTGTCAGTGTAGTGTCAGTATAGTGTCAGTGTAGTGTCAGTATCAGTGTAGTGTCAGTATAGTGTCAGTATAGTGTCAGTGTAGTGTCAGTATAGTGTCAGTATAGTGTCAGTGTAGTGTCAGTAGAGTGTCAGTGTAGTGTCAGTATAGTGTCAGTATAGTGTCAGTGTAGTGTCAGTATAGTGTCAGTGTAGTGTCAGTATAGTGTCAGTGTAATGTCAGTGTAGTGTCAGTGTAGTGTCAGTATAGTGTCAGTGTAGTGTCAGTGTAGTGTCAGTGTAGTGTCAGTATAGTGTCAGTGTAGTGTCAGTGTAGTGTCAGTATAGTGTCAGTGTAGTGTCAGTATAGTGTCAGTGTAGTGTCAGTGTAGTGTCAGTATAGTGTCAGTGTAGTGTCAGTGTAGTGTCAGTATAGTGTCAGTGTAGTGTCAGTGTAGTGTCAGTATAGTGTCAGTGTAGTGTCAGTATAGTGTCAGTGTAGTGTCAGTATAGTGTCAGTGTAGTGTCAGTATAGTGTCAGTGTAGTGTCAGTGTAGTGTCAGTGTAGTGTCAGTATAGTGTCAGTGTAGTGTCAGTGTAGTGTCAGTATCAGTGTAGTGTCAGTGTAGTGTCAGTGTAGTGTCAGTGTAGTGTCAGTGTCAGTATAGTGTCAGTATAATGTCAGTGTAGTGTCAGTGTAGGGCCAGTGTAGTGTCAGTATAGTGTCAGAGTAGTGTCAGTGTAGTGTCAGTGTAGTGTCAGTATAGTGTCAGTGTAGTGTCAGTATCAGTGTAGGGCCAGTGTAGTGTCAGTGTAGTGTCAACGTAGTGTCAGTGTAGTGTCAGTATAGTGTCAGTTTAGTGTCAGTGTAGTGTCAGTATAGTGTCAGTGTAGTGTCGGTGTAGTGTCAGTGTTGTGTCAGTGTAGTGTCAGTGCAGTGTCAGTGTCAGTATAGTGTCAGTGTAGTGTCAGTATAGTGTCAGTGTAGTGTCAGTATAGTGTCAGTGTAGTGTCCGTGTAGTGTCAGTGTAGTGTCAGTATAGTGTTAGTTTAGTGTCAGTGTAGTGTCCGTGTAGTGTCAGTGTAGTGTCAGTATAGTGTCAGTTTAGTGTCAGTATAGTGTCAGTGTAGTGTCAGTGTAGTGTCAGTGTAGTGTCCGTGTAGTGTCAGTGTAGTGTCAGTATAGTGTCAGTTTAGTGTCAGTGTAGTGTCAGTTTAGTGTCAGTATAGTGTCAGTGTAGTGTCAGTATAGTGTCAGTGTAGTGTCAGTATAGTGTCAGTGTAGTGTCAGCGTAGTGTCAGTGTAGTGTCCGTGTAGTGTCAGTGTAGTGTCAGTATAGTGTCAGTTTAGTGTCAGAATAGTGTCAGTGTAGTGTCAGTGTAGTGTCAGTGTAGTGTCAGTATAGTGTCCGTGTAGTGTCAGTGTAGTGTCAGTATAGTGTCAGTTTAGTGTCAGTATAGTGTCAGTGTAGTGTCAGTATAGTGTCAGTGTAGTGTCAGTATAGTGTCAGTATAGTGTCAGTGTAGTGTCAGTATAGTGTCAGTGTAGTGTCAGTATAGTGTCCGTGTAGTGTCAGTGTAGTGTCAGTTTAGTGTCAGTTTAGTGTCAGTGTAGTGTCAGTATAGTGTCAGTGTAGTGTCAGTGTAGTGTCAGTGTAGTGTCAGTATAATGTCAGTATAGTGTCAGTATAGTATCAGTGTAGTGTCAGTGTGGTGTCAGTGTAGTGTCAGTGTAGTGTCAGTATAGTGTCAGAGTAGTGTCAGTGTAGTGTCAGTGTAGTGTCAGTGTAGTGCCAGTGTAGTTTCAGTGTAGTGTCAGTGTAGTGTCAGTGTAGTGTCAGTATAGTGTCAGTATAGTGTCAGTGTAGTGTTTGTATAGTGTCAGTGTGGTGTCAGTGTAGTGTCAGTGTAGTGTCAGTATAGGGTCAGAGTAGTGTCAGTGTAGTGTCAGTGTAGTGCCAGTATAGTGTCAGTATAGTGTCAGTGTACTGTCAGTAGAGTGTCATTGTAGTGTCAGTATAGTGTCAGTGTAGTGTCAGTGTAGTGTCAGTATAGTGTCAGTGTAGGGCCAGTGTAGTGTCAGTACAGTGTCAGTAAAGTGTCAGTATAGTGTCAGTGTAGTGTCAGTGTACTGTCAGTAGAGTGTCATTGTAGTGTCAGTATAGTGTCAGTGTAGTGTCAGTATAGTGTCAGTGTAGTGTCAGTGTACTGTCAGTAGAGTGTCATTGTAGTGTCAGTATAGTGTCAGTGTAGGGCCAGTGTAGTGTCAGTATTGTGTCAGTGTAGTGTCAGTATTGTGTCAGTGTAGTGTCAGTATAGTGTCAGTGTAGTGTCAGTGTAATGTCAGTAGAGTGACATTGTAGTGTCAGTATAGTGTCAGTGTAGTGTCAGTGTAGTGTCAGTATAGTGTCAGTGTAGTGTCAGTGTAGGGCCAGTGTAGTGTCAGAGTAGTGTCAGTGTAGTGTCAGTGTAGTGTCAGTGTAGTGTCAGTATAGTGTCAGTGTAGTCTCAGTATAGTTTCAGTATAGTGTCAGTGTAGTGTCAGTATCAGTGTAGTGTCAGTATAGTGTCAGTATAGTGTCAGTGTAGTGTCAGTGTAGTGTCAGTGGAGTGTCAGTGTAGTGTCAGTATAGTGTCAGTGTAGTGTCAGTGTAGTGTCAGTGTAGTGTCAGAGTAGTGTCAGTGTAGTGTCAGTGTAGTGTCAGTATAGTGTCAGTGTAGTGTCAGTATAGTGTCAGTATAGTGTCAGTGTAGTGTCAATATCAGTGTAGTGTCAGTATAGTGTCAGTATAGTGTCAGTATAGTGTCAGTGTAGTGTCAGTGTAGTGTCAGTATAGTGTCAGTGTAGTGTCAGTGTAGTGTCAGTATCAGTGTAGTGTCAGTGTAGTGTCAGTGTAGTGTCAGTGTAGTGTCAGTGTAGTGTCAGTGTCAGTATAGTGTCAGTATAATGTCAGTGTAGTGTCAGTGTAGGGCCAGTGTAGTGTCAGTATAGTGTCAGAGTAGTGTCAGTGTAGTGTCAGTGTAGTGTCAGTATAGTGTCAGTGTAGTGTCAGTATCAGTGTAGGGCCAGTGTAGTGTCAGTGTAGTGTCAACGTAGTGTCAGTTTAGTGTCAGTGTAGTGTCAGTATAGTGTCAGTGTAGTGTCGGTGTAGTGTCAGTGTTGTGTCAGTGTAGTGTCAGTGCAGTGTCAGTGTCAGTATAGTGTCAGTGTAGTGTCAGTATAGTGTCAGTGTAGTGTCAGTATAGTGTCAGTGTAGTGTCCGTGTAGTGTCAGTGTAGTGTCAGTATAGTGTCAGTTTAGTGTCAGTGTAGTGTCCGTGTAGTGTCAGTGTAGTGTCAGTATAGTGTCAGTTTAGTGTCAGTATAGTGTCAGTGTAGTGTCAGTGTAGTGTCAGTGTAGTGTAAGTGTAGTGTCAGTATAGTGTCAGTGTAGTGTCAGCGTAGTGTCAGTGTAGTGTCCGTGTAGTGTCAGTGTAGTGTCAGTATAGTGTCAGATTAGTGTCAGAATAGTGTCAGTGTAGTGTCAGTGTAGTGTCAGTATAGTGTCCGTGTAGTGTCAGTGTAGTGTAAGTATAGTGTCAGTTTAGTGTCAGTATAGTGTCAGTGTAGTGTCAGTATAGTGTCAGTGTAGTGTCAGTATAGTGTCAGTATAGTGTCAGTGTAGTGTCAGTATAGTGTCAGTGTAGTGTCAGTATAGTGTCCGTGTAGTGTCAGTGTAGTGTCAGTTTAGTGTCAGTTTAGTGTCAGTTTAGTGTCAGTGTAGGTCAGTATAGTGTCAGTGTAGTGTCAGTGTAGTGTCAGTGTAGTGTCAGTATAATGTCAGTATAGTGTCAGTATAGTATCAGTGTAGTGTCAGTGTGGTGTCAGTGTAGTGTCAGTGTAGTGTCAGTATAGTGTCAGAGTAGTGTCAGTGTAGTGTCAGTGTAGTGTCATTGTAGTGTCAGTATAGTGTCAGTGTAGGGCCAGTGTAGTGTCAGTATTGTGTCAGTGTAGTGTCAGTATTGTGTCAGTGTAGTGTCAGTATAGTGTCAGTGTAGTGTCAGTGTAATGTCAGTAGAGTGACATTGTAGTGTCAGTATAGTGTCAGTGTAGTGTCAGTGTAGTGTCAGTATAGTGTCAGTGTAGTGTCAGTGTAGGGCCAGTGTAGTGTCAGAGTAGTGTCAGTGTAGTGTCAGTGTAGTGTCAGTGTAGTGTCAGTATAGTGTCAGTGTAGTCTCAGTATAGTTTCAGTATAGTGTCAGTGTAGTGTCAGTATCAGTGTAGTGTCAGTATAGTGTCAGTATAGTGTCAGTGTAGTGTCAGTGTAGTGTCAGTGGAGTGTCAGTGTAGTGTCAGTATAGTGTCAGTGTAGTGTCAGTGTAGTGTCAGTGTAGTGTCAGAGTAGTGTCAGTGTAGTGTCAGTGTAGTGTCAGTATAGTGTCAGTGTAGTGTCAGTATAGTGTCAGTATAGTGTCAGTGTAGTGTCAATATCAGTGTAGTGTCAGTATAGTGTCAGTATAGTGTCAGTATAGTGTCAGTGTAGTGTCAGTGTAGTGTCAGTATAGTGTCAGTGTAGTGTCAGTGTAGTGTCAGTATCAGTGTAGTGTCAGTGTAGTGTCAGTGTAGTGTCAGTGTAGTGTCAGTGTAGTGTCAGTGTCAGTATAGTGTCAGTATAATGTCAGTGTAGTGTCAGTGTAGGGCCAGTGTAGTGTCAGTATAGTGTCAGAGTAGTGTCAGTGTAGTGTCAGTGTAGTGTCAGTATAGTGTCAGTGTAGTGTCAGTATCAGTGTAGGGCCAGTGTAGTGTCAGTGTAGTGTCAACGTAGTGTCAGTTTAGTGTCAGTGTAGTGTCAGTATAGTGTCAGTGTAGTGTCGGTGTAGTGTCAGTGTTGTGTCAGTGTAGTGTCAGTGCAGTGTCAGTGTCAGTATAGTGTCAGTGTAGTGTCAGTATAGTGTCAGTGTAGTGTCAGTATAGTGTCAGTGTAGTGTCCGTGTAGTGTCAGTGTAGTGTCAGTATAGTGTCAGTTTAGTGTCAGTGTAGTGTCCGTGTAGTGTCAGTGTAGTGTCAGTATAGTGTCAGTTTAGTGTCAGTATAGTGTCAGTGTAGTGTCAGTGTAGTGTCAGTGTAGTGTAAGTGTAGTGTCAGTATAGTGTCAGTGTAGTGTCAGCGTAGTGTCAGTGTAGTGTCCGTGTAGTGTCAGTGTAGTGTCAGTATAGTGTCAGATTAGTGTCAGAATAGTGTCAGTGTAGTGTCAGTGTAGTGTCAGTATAGTGTCCGTGTAGTGTCAGTGTAGTGTAAGTATAGTGTCAGTTTAGTGTCAGTATAGTGTCAGTGTAGTGTCAGTATAGTGTCAGTGTAGTGTCAGTATAGTGTCAGTATAGTGTCAGTGTAGTGTCAGTATAGTGTCAGTGTAGTGTCAGTATAGTGTCCGTGTAGTGTCAGTGTAGTGTCAGTTTAGTGTCAGTTTAGTGTCAGTTTAGTGTCAGTGTAGGTCAGTATAGTGTCAGTGTAGTGTCAGTGTAGTGTCAGTGTAGTGTCAGTATAATGTCAGTATAGTGTCAGTATAGTATCAGTGTAGTGTCAGTGTGGTGTCAGTGTAGTGTCAGTGTAGTGTCAGTATAGTGTCAGAGTAGTGTCAGTGTAGTGTCAGTGTAGTGTCAGTGTAGTGCCAGTGTAGTTTCAGTGTAGTGTCAGTGTAGTGTCAGTGTAGTGTCAGTATAGTGTCAGTATAGTGTCAGTGTAGTGTTTGTATAGTGTCAGTGTGGTGTCAGTGTAGTGTCAGTGTAGTGTCAGTATAGGGTCAGAGTAGTGTCAGTGTAGTGTCAGTGTAGTGCCAGTGTAGTGTCAGTATAGTGTCAGTGTACTGTCAGTAGAGTGTCATTGTAGTGTCAGTATAGTGTCAGTGTAGTGTCAGTGTAGTGTCAGTATAGTGTCAGTGTAGGGCCAGTGTAGTGTCAGTACAGTGTCAGTAAAGTGTCAGTATAGTGTCAGTGTAGTGTCAGTGTACTGTCAGTAGAGTGTCATTGTAGTGTCAGTATAGTGTCAGTGTAGTGTCAGTATAGTGTCAGTGTAGTGTCAGTGTACTGTCAGTAGAGTGTCATTGTAGTGTCAGTATAGTGTCAGTGTAGGGCCAGTGTAGTGTCAGTATTGTGTCAGTGTAGTGTCAGTATTGTGTCAGTGTAGTGTCAGTATAGTGTCAGTGTAGTGTCAGTGTAATGTCAGTGTAGTGTCAGTGTAGTGTCAGTGTAGTGTCAGTATAGTGTCAGTGTAGGGCCAGTGTAGTGTCAGTTTTGTGTCAGTGTAGTGTCAGTATTGTGTCAGTATAGTGTCAGTATAGTGTCAGTGTAGTGTCAGTATAGTGTCAATATAGTGTCAGTGTAGTGTCAGTGTAGTGTCAGTGTCAGTGGAGTGTTAGTGTAGTGTCAGTGGAGTGTCAGTGGAGTGTCAGTATAGTGTCAGTATAGAGTCAGTGTAGTGTCTGTGTAGTGTCAGTGTAGTGTCAGTGTAGTGTCAGTATAGTGTCAGTATAGTGTCAGTATGGTGTCAGTGTAGTGTCAGTATAGTGTCAGTATCATGTCAGTATAGTGTCAGTATAGTGTCAGTGTAGTGTCAGTGTAGTGTCAGTATAGTGTCAGTATAGTGTCAGTGTAGTGTCAGTATAGTCTCAGTGTGGTGTCAGTGTAGTGTCAGTGTAGTGTCAGTATAGTGTCAGAGTAGTGTCAGTGTAGTGTCAGTGTAGTGTCAGTGTAGTGCCAGTGTAGTTTCAGTGTAGTGTCAGTGTAGTGTCAGTATAGATTCAGAGTAGTGTCAGTGTAGTGTCAGTGTAGTGTCAGTATAGTGTCAGTGTCGTGTCAGTATAGTGTCAGTGTGGTGTCAGTGTAGTGTCAGTATAGTGTCAGTGTAGTGTCAGTGTAGTGTCAGTATAGTGTCAGTGTAGTGTCAGTGTAGTGTCAGTGTCAGTGTCAGTGGAGTGTCAGTGGAGTGTCAGTGTAGTGTCAGTATAGTGTCAGTGTAGTGTCAGTATAGTGTCAGTATAGTGTCAGTGTAGTGTCAATATCAGTGTAGTGTCAGTATAGTGTCAGTATAGTGTCAGTATAGTGTCAGTGTAGTGTCAGTGTAGTGTCAGTATAGTGTCAGTGTAGTGTCAGTGTAGTGTCAGTATCAGTGTAGTGTCAGTGTAGTGTCAGTGTAGTGTCAGTGTAGTGTCAGTGTAGTGTCAGTGTCAGTATAGTGTCAGTATAATGTCAGTGTAGTGTCAGTGTAGGGCCAGTGTAGTGTCAGTATAGTGTCAGAGTAGTGTCAGTGTAGTGTCAGTGTAGTGTCAGTATAGTGTCAGTGTAGTGTCAGTATCAGTGTAGGGCCAGTGTAGTGTCAGTGTAGTGTCAACGTAGTGTCAGTTTAGTGTCAGTGTAGTGTCAGTATAGTGTCAGTGTAGTGTCGGTGTAGTGTCAGTGTTGTGTCAGTGTAGTGTCAGTGCAGTGTCAGTGTCAGTATAGTGTCAGTGTAGTGTCAGTATAGTGTCAGTGTAGTGTCAGTATAGTGTCAGTGTAGTGTCCGTGTAGTGTCAGTGTAGTGTCAGTATAGTGTCAGTTTAGTGTCAGTGTAGTGTCCGTGTAGTGTCAGTGTAGTGTCAGTATAGTGTCAGTTTAGTGTCAGTATAGTGTCAGTGTAGTGTCAGTGTAGTGTCAGTGTAGTGTAAGTGTAGTGTCAGTATAGTGTCAGTGTAGTGTCAGCGTAGTGTCAGTGTAGTGTCCGTGTAGTGTCAGTGTAGTGTCAGTATAGTGTCAGATTAGTGTCAGAATAGTGTCAGTGTAGTGTCAGTGTAGTGTCAGTATAGTGTCCGTGTAGTGTCAGTGTAGTGTAAGTATAGTGTCAGTTTAGTGTCAGTATAGTGTCAGTGTAGTGTCAGTATAGTGTCAGTGTAGTGTCAGTATAGTGTCAGTATAGTGTCAGTGTAGTGTCAGTATAGTGCAGTGTAGTGTCAGTATAGTGTCCGTGTAGTGTCAGTGTAGTGTCAGTTTAGTGTCAGTTTAGTGTCAGTTTAGTGTCAGTGTAGGTCAGTATAGTGTCAGTGTAGTGTCAGTGTAGTGTCAGTGTAGTGTCAGTATAATGTCAGTATAGTGTCAGTATAGTATCAGTGTAGTGTCAGTGTGGTGTCAGTGTAGTGTCAGTGTAGTGTCAGTATAGTGTCAGAGTAGTGTCAGTGTAGTGTCAGTGTAGTGTCATTGTAGTGTCAGTATAGTGTCAGTGTAGGGCCAGTGTAGTGTCAGTATTGTGTCAGTGTAGTGTCAGTATTGTGTCAGTGTAGTGTCAGTATAGTGTCAGTGTAGTGTCAGTGTAATGTCAGTAGAGTGACATTGTAGTGTCAGTATAGTGTCAGTGTAGTGTCAGTGTAGTGTCAGTATAGTGTCAGTGTAGTGTCAGTGTAGGGCCAGTGTAGTGTCAGAGTAGTGTCAGTGTAGTGTCAGTGTAGTGTCAGTGTAGTGTCAGTATAGTGTCAGTGTAGTCTCAGTATAGTTTCAGTATAGTGTCAGTGTAGTGTCAGTATCAGTGTAGTGTCAGTATAGTGTCAGTATAGTGTCAGTGTAGTGTCAGTGTAGTGTCAGTGGAGTGTCAGTGTAGTGTCAGTATAGTGTCAGTGTAGTGTCAGTGTAGTGTCAGTGTAGTGTCAGAGTAGTGTCAGTGTAGTGTCAGTGTAGTGTCAGTATAGTGTCAGTGTAGTGTCAGTATAGTGTCAGTATAGTGTCAGTGTAGTGTCAATATCAGTGTAGTGTCAGTATAGTGTCAGTATAGTGTCAGTATAGTGTCAGTGTAGTGTCAGTGTAGTGTCAGTATAGTGTCAGTGTAGTGTCAGTGTAGTGTCAGTATCAGTGTAGTGTCAGTGTAGTGTCAGTGTAGTGTCAGTGTAGTGTCAGTGTAGTGTCAGTGTCAGTATAGTGTCAGTATAATGTCAGTGTAGTGTCAGTGTAGGGCCAGTGTAGTGTCAGTATAGTGTCAGAGTAGTGTCAGTGTAGTGTCAGTGTAGTGTCAGTATAGTGTCAGTGTAGTGTCAGTATCAGTGTAGGGCCAGTGTAGTGTCAGTGTAGTGTCAACGTAGTGTCAGTTTAGTGTCAGTGTAGTGTCAGTATAGTGTCAGTGTAGTGTCGGTGTAGTGTCAGTGTTGTGTCAGTGTAGTGTCAGTGCAGTGTCAGTGTCAGTATAGTGTCAGTGTAGTGTCAGTATAGTGTCAGTGTAGTGTCAGTATAGTGTCAGTGTAGTGTCCGTGTAGTGTCAGTGTAGTGTCAGTATAGTGTCAGTTTAGTGTCAGTGTAGTGTCCGTGTAGTGTCAGTGTAGTGTCAGTATAGTGTCAGTTTAGTGTCAGTATAGTGTCAGTGTAGTGTCAGTGTAGTGTCAGTGTAGTGTAAGTGTAGTGTCAGTATAGTGTCAGTGTAGTGTCAGCGTAGTGTCAGTGTAGTGTCCGTGTAGTGTCAGTGTAGTGTCAGTATAGTGTCAGATTAGTGTCAGAATAGTGTCAGTGTAGTGTCAGTGTAGTGTCAGTATAGTGTCCGTGTAGTGTCAGTGTAGTGTAAGTATAGTGTCAGTTTAGTGTCAGTATAGTGTCAGTGTAGTGTCAGTATAGTGTCAGTGTAGTGTCAGTATAGTGTCAGTATAGTGTCAGTGTAGTGTCAGTATAGTGTCAGTGTAGTGTCAGTATAGTGTCCGTGTAGTGTCAGTGTAGTGTCAGTTTAGTGTCAGTTTAGTGTCAGTTTAGTGTCAGTGTAGGTCAGTATAGTGTCAGTGTAGTGTCAGTGTAGTGTCAGTGTAGTGTCAGTATAATGTCAGTATAGTGTCAGTATAGTATCAGTGTAGTGTCAGTGTGGTGTCAGTGTAGTGTCAGTGTAGTGTCAGTATAGTGTCAGAGTAGTGTCAGTGTAGTGTCAGTGTAGTGTCAGTGTAGTGCCAGTGTAGTTTCAGTGTAGTGTCAGTGTAGTGTCAGTGTAGTGTCAGTATAGTGTCAGTATAGTGTCAGTGTAGTGTTTGTATAGTGTCAGTGTGGTGTCAGTGTAGTGTCAGTGTAGTGTCAGTATAGGGTCAGAGTAGTGTCAGTGTAGTGTCAGTGTAGTGCCAGTGTAGTGTCAGTATAGTGTCAGTGTACTGTCAGTAGAGTGTCATTGTAGTGTCAGTATAGTGTCAGTGTAGTGTCAGTGTAGTGTCAGTATAGTGTCAGTGTAGGGCCAGTGTAGTGTCAGTACAGTGTCAGTAAAGTGTCAGTATAGTGTCAGTGTAGTGTCAGTGTACTGTCAGTAGAGTGTCATTGTAGTGTCAGTATAGTGTCAGTGTAGTGTCAGTATAGTGTCAGTGTAGTGTCAGTGTACTGTCAGTAGAGTGTCATTGTAGTGTCAGTATAGTGTCAGTGTAGGGCCAGTGTAGTGTCAGTATTGTGTCAGTGTAGTGTCAGTATTGTGTCAGTGTAGTGTCAGTATAGTGTCAGTGTAGTGTCAGTGTAATGTCAGTGTAGTGTCAGTGTAGTGTCAGTGTAGTGTCAGTATAGTGTCAGTGTAGGGCCAGTGTAGTGTCAGTTTTGTGTCAGTGTAGTGTCAGTATTGTGTCAGTATAGTGTCAGTATAGTGTCAGTGTAGTGTCAGTATAGTGTCAATATAGTGTCAGTGTAGTGTCAGTGTAGTGTCAGTGTCAGTGGAGTGTTAGTGTAGTGTCAGTGGAGTGTCAGTGGAGTGTCAGTATAGTGTCAGTATAGAGTCAGTGTAGTGTCTGTGTAGTGTCAGTGTAGTGTCAGTGTAGTGTCAGTATAGTGTCAGTATAGTGTCAGTATGGTGTCAGTGTAGTGTCAGTATAGTGTCAGTATCATGTCAGTATAGTGTCAGTATAGTGTCAGTGTAGTGTCAGTGTAGTGTCAGTATAGTGTCAGTATAGTGTCAGTGTAGTGTCAGTATAGTCTCAGTGTGGTGTCAGTGTAGTGTCAGTGTAGTGTCAGTATAGTGTCAGAGTAGTGTCAGTGTAGTGTCAGTGTAGTGTCAGTGTAGTGCCAGTGTAGTTTCAGTGTAGTGTCAGTGTAGTGTCAGTATAGATTCAGAGTAGTGTCAGTGTAGTGTCAGTGTAGTGTCAGTATAGTGTCAGTGTCGTGTCAGTATAGTGTCAGTGTGGTGTCAGTGTAGTGTCAGTATAGTGTCAGTGTAGTGTCAGTGTAGTGTCAGTATAGTGTCAGTGTAGTGTCAGTGTAGTGTCAGTGTCAGTGTCAGTGGAGTGTCAGTGGAGTGTCAGTGGAGTGTCAGTATAGTTTCAGTTTAGTGTCAGTGTAGTGTCAGTGTAGTGTCAGTGTAGTGTCAGTGTAGTGTCAGTATAGTGTCCGTGTAGTGTCAGTGTAGTGTCAGTATAGTGTCAGTTTAGTGTCAGTATAGTGTCAGTGTAGTGTCAGTATAGTGTCAGTGTAGTGTCAGTATAGTGTCAGTATAGTGTCAGTGTAGTGTCAGTATAGTGTCAGTGTAGTGTCAGTATAGTGTCCGTGTAGTGTCAGTGTAGTGTCAGTTTAGTGTCAGTTTAGTGTCAGTTTAGTGTCAGTTTAGTGTCAGTGTAGTGTCAGTATAGTGTCAGTGTAGTGTCAGTGTAGTGTCAGTGTAGTGTCAGTATAATGTCAGTATAGTGTCAGTATAGTATCAGTGTAGTGTCAGTGTGGTGTCAGTGTAGTGTCAGTATAGTGTCAGTGTAGTGTCAGTGTAGTGTCAGTATAATGTCAGTATAGTGTCAGTATAGTATCAGTGTAGTGTCAGTGTGGTGTCAGTGTAGTGTCAGTGTAGTGTCAGTATAGTGTCAGAGTAGTGTCAGTGTAGTGTCAGTGTAGTGTCAGTGTAGTGCCAGTGTAGTTTCAGTGTAGTGTCAGTGTAGTGTCAGTGTAGTGTCAGTATAGTGTCAGTATAGTGTCAGTGTAGTGTTTGTATAGTGTCAGTTTGGTGTCAGTGTAGTGTCAGTGTAGTGTCAGTATAGGGTCAGAGTAGTGTCAGTGTAGTGTCAGTGTAGTGCCAGTGTAGTGTCAGTATAGTGTCAGTGTACTGTCAGTAGAGTGTCATTGTAGTGTCAGTATAGTGTCAGTGTAGTGTCAGTGTAGTGTCAGTATAGTGTCAGTGTAGGGCCAGTGTAGTGTCAGTGTAGTGTCAGTATAGTGTCAGTGTAGTGTCAGTGTACTGTCAGTAGAGTGTCATTGTAGTGTCAGTATAGTGTCAGTGTAGGGCCAGTGTAGTGTCAGTATTGTGTCAGTGTAGTGTCAGTATTGTGTCAGTGTAGTGTCAGTATAGTGTCAGTGTAGTGTCAGTGTAATGTCAGTAGAGTGACATTGTAGTGTCAGTATAGTGTCAGTGTAGTGTCAGTGTAGTGTCAGTATAGTGTCAGTGTAGGGCCAGTGTAGTGTCAGTTTTGTGTCAGTGTAGTGTCAGTATTGTGTCAGTATAGTGTCAGTATAGTGTCAGTGTAGTGTCAGTATAGTGTCAATATAGTGTCAGTGTAGTGTCAGTGTAGTGTCAGTGTCAGTGGAGTGTTAGTGTAGTGTCAGTGGAGTGTCAGTGGAGTGTCAGTATAGTGTCAGTATAGAGTCAGTGTAGTGTCTGTGTAGTGTCAGTGTAGTGTCAGTGTAGTGTCAGTATAGTGTCAGTATAGTGTCAGTATGGTGTCAGTGTAGTGTCAGTATAGTGTCAGTATCATGTCAGTATAGTGTCAGTATAGTGTCAGTGTAGTGTCAGTGTAGTGTCAGTATAGTGTCAGTATAGTGTCAGTGTAGTGTCAGTATAGTCTCAGTGTGGTGTCAGTGTAGTGTCAGTGTAGTGTCAGTATAGTGTCAGAGTAGTGTCAGTGTAGTGTCAGTGTAGTGTCAGTGTAGTGCCAGTGTAGTTTCAGTGTAGTGTCAGTGTAGTGTCAGTATAGATTCAGAGTAGTGTCAGTGTAGTGTCAGTGTAGTGTCAGTATAGTGTCAGTGTCGTGTCAGTATAGTGTCAGTGTGGTGTCAGTGTAGTGTCAGTGTAGTGTCAGTATAGTGTCAGTATAGTGTCAGTGTAGTGTCAGTGTAGTGTCAGTATAGTGTCAGTGTAGTGTCAGTGTAGTGTCAGTGTCAGTGTCAGTGGAGTGTCAGTGGAGTGTCAGTGGAGTGTCAGTATAGTTTCAGTTTAGTGTCAGTGTAGTGTCAGTGTAGTGTCAGTATAGTGTCAGTATAGTGTCAGTGTAGTGTCAGTATAGTGTCAGTATAGTGTCAGTGTAGTGTCAGTATAGTGTCAGTATAGTGTCAGTGTAGTGTCAATGTAGTGTCAGTATAGTGTCAGTATAGTGTCAGTAGAGTGTCAGTATAGTGTCAGTGTAGTGTCAGTGTAGTGTCATTGTACGGTCAGTTGAGTGTCAGTATAGTGTCCGTGTAGTGTCAGTGTAGTGTCAGTATAGTGTCAGTGTAGTGTCAGTATAGTGTCATTATAGTGTCAGTGTAGTGTCAGTGTCAGTGGAGTGTCAGTGTAGTGTCAGTGTAGTGTCAGTGGAGTCTCAGTATAGTGTCAGTATAGTGTCAGTATAGTGTCAGTTTAGTGTCAGTGTGGTGTCAGTGTAGTGTCAGTGTAGTGTCAGTATAGTGTCAGTATAGTGTCAGTATAGTGTCAGTGTAGTGTCAGTGTAGGGCCAGTGTAGTGTCAGAGTAGTGTCAGTGTAGTTTCAGTGTAGTGTCAGTGTAGTGTCAGTATAGTGTCAGTGTAGTCTCAGTATAGTGTCAGTATAGTGTCAGTGTAGTGTCAGTATCAGTGTAGTGTCAGTATAGTGTCAGTATAGTGTCAGTGTAGTGTCAGTGTAGTGTCAGTGGAGTGTCAGTGTAGTGTCAGTATAGTGTCAGTGTAGTGTCAGTGTAGTGTCAGTGTAGTGTCAGAGTAGTGTCAGTGTAGTGTCAGTGTAGTGTCAGTATAGTGTCAGTGTAGTGTCAGTATAGTGTCAGTATAGTGTCAGTGTAGTGTCAGTATCAGTGTAGTGTCAGTATAGTGTCAGTATAGTGTCAGTATAGTGTCAGTATAGTGTCAGTGGAGTGTCAGTGGAGTGTCAGTGTAGTGTCAGTATAGTGTCAGTGTAGTGTCAGTATCAGTGTAGTTTCAGTATAGTGTCAGTGCAGTGTCAGTGTAGTGTCAGTATAGTGTCAGTATAGTGTCAGTGTAGTGTCAGTAGAGTGTCAGTGTAGTGTCAGTATAGTGTCAGTATAGTGTCAGTATAGTGTCAGTGTAGTGTCAGTATAGTGTCAGTGTAGTGTCAGTGTAGTGTCAGTATCAGTGTAGTGTCAGTGTAGTGTCAGTATAGTGTCAGTGTAGTGTCAGTGTAGTGTCAGTATCAGTGTAGTGTCAGTGTAGTGTCAGTGTAGTGTCAGTGTAGTGTCAGTGTCAGTATAGTGTCATTATAATGTCAGTGTAGTGTCAGTATAGTGTCAGAGTAGTGTCAGTGTAGTGTCAGTGTAGTGTCAGTATAGTGTCAGTGTAGTGTCAGTATCAGTGTAGGGCCAGTGTAGTGTCAGTGTAGTGTCAACGTAGTGTCAGTGTAGTGTCAGTTTAGTGTCAGTGTAGTGTCAGTATAGTGTCAGTGTAGTGTCGGTGTAGTGTCAGTGTTGTGTCAGTGTAGTGTCAGTGCAGTGTCAGTGTCAGTATAGTGTCAGTGTAGTGTCAGTATAGTGTCAGTGTAGTGTCCGTGTAGTGTCAGTGTAGTGTCAGTATAGTGTCAGTTTAGTGTCAGTGTAGTGTCCGTGTAGTGTCAGTGTAGTGTAAGTGTAGTGTCAGTATAGTGTCAGTGTAGTGTCAGCGTAGTGTCTGTAGTGTCCGTGTAGTGTCAGTGTAGTGTCAGTATAGTGTCAGTTTAGTGTCAGAATAGTGTCAGTGACGTGTCAGTATAGTGTCAGTGTGGTGTCAGTGTAGTGTCAGTGTAGTGTCAGTATAGAGTCAGTTTAGTGTCAGTGTAGTGTCAGTGTAGTGTCAGTGTAGTGTCAGTATAGTGTCAGTATAGTGTCAGTGTAGTGTCAGTATAGTGTCAGTATAGTGTCAGTGTAGTGTCAGTGTAGTGTCAGTGTAGTGTCAGTATAGTGTCAGTGTAGTGTCAGTGTCAGTGGAGTGTCAGTGGAGTGTCAGTATAGTTTCAGTTTAGTGTCAGTGTAGTGTCAGTGTAGTGTCAGTATAGTGTCGGTGTAGTGTCAGTATAGTGTCAGTATAGTGTCAGTAGAGTGTCAGTATAGTGTCAGTGTAGTGTCAGTATAGTGTCAGTATAGTGTCAGTGTAGTGTCAATGTAGTGTCAGTATAGTGTCAGTATAGCGTCAGTGTCAGTAGAGTGTCAGTGTAGTGTCAGTATAGCGTCAGTGTCAGTAGAGTGTCAGTGTAGTGTCAGTGTAGTATCAGTGAAGTCTCAGTATAGTGTCAGTATAGTGTCAGTATAGTGTCAGTATAGTGTAAGTGTAGTGTCAGTGTAGTATCATTGTAGTGTCAGTTGAGTGTCAGTATAGTGTTTGTGTATTTTCAGTGTAGTGTCAGTATAGTGTCAGTATAGTGTCAGTGTAGTGTCAGTATAGTGTCAGTATAGTGTCAGTGTAGTGTCAGTATAGTGTCAGTATAGTGTCAGTGTAGTGTCAATGTAGTGTCATTGTAGGGTCAGTTGAGTGTCAGTATAGTGTCCGTGTAGTGTCAGTGTAGTCTCAGTATAGTGTCATTATAGTGTCAGTGTAGTGTCAGTATCAGTGTAGTGTCAGTATAGTGTCAGTATAGTGTCAGTGTAGTGTCAGTGTAGTGTCAGTGGAGTGTCAGTGTAGTGTCAGTATAGTGTCAGTGTAGTGTCAGTGTAGTGTCAGTGTAGTGTCAGAGTAGTGTTAGTGTAGTGTCAGTGTAGTGTCAGTATAGTGTCAGTGTAGTGTCAGTATAGTGTCAGTATAGTGTCAGTGTAGTGTCAGTATCAGTGTAGTGTCAGTATAGTGTCAGTATAGTGTCAGTATAGTGTCAGTATAGTGTCAGTGGAGTGTCAGTGGAGTGTCAGTGTAGTGTCAGTATAGTGTCAGTGTAGTGTCAGTATCAGTGTAGTGTCAGTATAGTGTCAGTATAGTGTCAGTGTAGTGTCAGTATAGTGTCAGTATAGTGTCAGTGTAGTGTCAGTAGAGTGTCAGTGTAGTGTCAGTATAGTGTCAGTGTAGTGTCAGTGTAGTGTCAGTATAGTGTCAGTATAGTGTCAGTATAGTGTCAGTGTAGTGTCAGTGTAGTGTCAGTGTCAGTGTAGTGTCAGTATAGTGTCAGTGTAGTGTCAGTATCAGTGTAGTGTCAGTGTAGTGTCAGTGTAGTGTCAGTGTAGTGTCAGTGTCAGTATAGTGTCAGTATAATGTCAGTGTAGTGTCAGTGTAGGGCCAGTGTAGTGTCAGTATAGTGTCAGAGTAGTGTCAGTGTAGTGTCAGTGTAGTGTCAGTATAGTGTCAGTGTAGTGTCAGTATCAGTGTAGGGCCAGTGTAGTGTCAGTGTAGTGTCAACGTAGTGTCAGTGTAGTGTCAGTATAGTGTCAGTTTAGTGTCAGTGTAGTGTCAGTATAGTGTCAGTGTAGTGTCAGCGTAGTGTCAGTGTAGTGTCCGTGTAGTGTCAGTGTAGTGTCAGTATAGTGTCAGTTTAGTGTCAGAATAGTGTCAGTGTAGTGTCAGTGTAGTGTCAGTGTAGTGTCAGTATAGTGTCCGTGTAGTGTCAGTGTAGTGTCAGTATAGTGTCAGTTTAGTGTCAGTATAGTGTCAGTGTAGTGTCAATATAGTGTCAGTGTAGTGTCAGTATAGTGTCAGTATAGTGTCAGTGTAGTGTCAGTATAGTGTCAGTATAGTGTCAGTATAGTGTCAGTGTAGTGTCAGTTTAGTGTCAGTTTAGTGTCAGTGTAGTGTCAGTATAGTGTCAGTGTAGTGTCAGTGTAGTGTCAGTGTAGTGTCAGTATAATGTCAGTATAGTGTCAGTATAGTATCAGTGTAGTGTCAGCTGTCGGCTCGTTATCTCTGATTGGGAGCCATATATATTCTGTGTGTTTTCACCCTTGTTTTGTGGGTTATTGTTTCTGTGTTGCTGTTAGTGTGTTTCAGTATAGTACTTCACTTATCGTCTTTTGTTGTTTTTTCGTGGTTTCTTTGGATTAATAAAGTCATCATGTTCACTCGCAACGCTGCGCATTGGTCCAATCCTTCAGACGATCGTGACAGAATAACCCACCACAAAAGGACCAAGCAGCGTAACAAGCGGCAACAGGACCTACCTACACAGGAGTTATGGACGCCTCCTAAGGTCTGGACATGGGAAGAGTTATTGGACGGAAAGGATCCTTGGGCACAACCGGGAGAATATCGCCTCCCTCGTGAAGAGCTGGAGGCAGCCAAAGCCGAGAGGAGGTGGTACGAGGAGGCAGCGCGAAGGCGAGGCTGGAAGCCCGTGGAAGAGAGGCAACCCCAAGAAATTTTTGGGGGGGGGCACATGGCTTGGGCAGCTGGGCAGCAGGAGGCTGCCACAGGTAGAGCTGGAGAAAAGGCTATCGGATTACGGGAGCCATTGGCGAGTAGAGGGAAGGAAGTTGTTGTGGCACGGCATGAGAGACTGAAGTGTGTTCCCAGTCTGGTCCGGTCCGTTCTTGATCCCCAGTTAAGGCCAGTGGTGGGTGTTCCCGGTACGGACCGGTCTGTTCCTACTCCACGCACCAGGTCCACGATGTGCGTCGCCAGCCCGGCCCGGCCTGTTCCGGCCACTCGCACCAGGGATAAGGTGCGCGTCGCCAGCCCAGCCCGGCCTGTTCCTGCTCCACGCACGAATCCTACGGGGTGCGTCACCAGTCGGCCAGAGTCTGCCGTCTGCCCAACGGCGCCTGAACTGCCCGTCGGCCCTATGGCGTCTGAACTGCCCGTCGGCCCTATGGCGTCTGAACTGCCCGTCTGCCAAGCGCTGCATAAGCCGCCCGTCTGTACTGAGCCTGCAAAGCCGTCCGTCTGCCATGAGCCTTCAGAGCCTTCCGCCAGACAGGAGCCGCTAGAGCCTTTCGCCAGACAGAATCATACATCTGCTATGGAATCAGCAGGAGCCGACGCAGCCCATACTAGACTGGAAGCTCGGGTTCGGGACCAGGAAGAGCAGATCCTGCAGATGGGAGCCGCCCTGCTGGAGATGTTGACTGCAATCCGAGGCTGGGGTCCGCCTCCACCGCCAGTCTCCCAGCCAGCACCATCAGCCAGCTATGAGCAGCCAGATCCGTCAGCCAGCCATGAGCAGCCAGATCCGTCAGCCAGCCATGAGCAGCCAGATCCGTCAGCCAGCCATGAGCAGCCAGATCCGTCAGCCAGCCATGAGCAGCCAGACCCGTCAGCCAGCCATGAGCAGCCAGACCCGTCAGCCAGCCATGAGCAGCCAGATCCGTCAGCCAGCCATGAGCAGCCAGATCCGTCAGCCAGCCATGAGCAGCCAGACCCGTCAGCCAGCCATGAGCAGCCAGATCCGTCAGCCAGCCATGAGCAGCCAGATCCGTCAGCCAGCCATGAGCAGCCAGATCCGTCAGCCAGCCATGAGCAGCCAGATCCGTCAGCCAGCCATGAGCAGCCAGATCCGTCAGCCAGCCATGAGCAGCCAGACCCGTCAGCCAGCCATGAGCAGCCAGACCCGTCAGCCAGCCATGAGCAGCCGGATCCGTCAGCCAGCCATGAGCAGCCAGATCCGTCAGCCAGCCATGAGCAGCCAGATCCGTCAGCCAGCCATGAGCAGCCAGATCCGTCAGCCAGCCATGAGCAGCCAGATCCGTCAGCCAGCCATGAGCCGTCTAGCCAGGATCCGCCAGAGCCGTCCGGCCGGGATCCGCCAGAGCCGTCCAGCCTGTATCCGCCAGAGCCGTCTAGCCAGGATCCGCCAGAGCCGTCCAGCCAGGATCCGCCAGAGCCGTCCAGCCAGGAGCCGCCAGAGCCGTCTAGCCAGGATCCGCCAGAGCCGTCCAGCCAGGATCCGCCAGAGCCGTCTAGCCAGGATCCGCCAGAGCCGTCCAGCCAGGATCCGCCAGAGCCGTCCAGCCAGGATGCGCCAGAGCTGTCCAGCCAGGATCCGCCAGAGCCGTCCAGCCAGGATCCGCCAGAGCCGTCCAGCCAGGATCCGCCAGAGCCGTCCAGCCAGGATCCGCCAGAGCCGTCCAGCCAGGATCCGCCAGAGCCGTCCCGCCAGGATCCGCCAGAGCCGTCCCGCCAGGATCCGCCAGAGCCGTCCCGCCAGGATCCGCCAGAGCCAGCCAGCCAGGATCCGCCATCTAGTCAGGTGATGCCCCTTAGTCCGGTGCTGCCCCTGAGTCCGGTGCCGCCCCTTAGCCCGGTGCTGCCCCGTAGTCCGGTACTGCCCCTTAGTCCGGTGCTGCTCCTTAGTCCGGTGCTGCCCTTTAGCCCGGTGCTGTCCCTTAGTCCGGTGCTGCCCCTGAGTCCGGTGCCGCCCCTTAGCCCGGTGCTGCCCCGTAGTCCGGTACTGCCCCTTAGTCCTGTACTGCCCTTTAGTCCGGTACTGCCCCGTAGTCCGGTGCAGCCCCTTAGTCCGGTGCTGTCCCTTAGCCCGGTGCTGCCCCTTATCCCGGTGCTGCCCCTTAGTCCGGTGTTGCCCCTTAGTCCAGGTGGGGTTAGTTGGAGGGTGGTCATTGGGGGGAGGCTACCGAAGCAGGTTGTGACTGTGGTGGGGTGGGGATTACGACCGGGGCCAGAGCCGCCACCATGGACAGACGCCCACCCAGACCCTCCCCTAGTCCTGATGTTGGTGCGCCCGGAGTTCGCACCTTTAGGGGGGGGTACTGTGACACTCTGGCTCTATGGACTTTGAGAATTGAGCCAGGGTTGTTCATTTTCATGTGTTCGGGTGTATTTCATTTGGTGGTGTTGGGGATGGGTGAGTTTCATTTTGTTTGTGTCTAGTTGTGATTGGTTAATGACTCCCAATCGGAGGTAACGAGTCTCAGCTGTCGGCTCGTTATCTCTGATTGGGAGCCATATATATTCTGTGTGTTTTCACCCTTGTTTTGTGGGTTATTGTTTCTGTGTTGCTGTTAGTGTGTTTCAGTATAGTACTTCACTTATCGTCTTTTGTTGTTTTTTCGTGGTTTCTTTGGATTAATAAAGTCATCATGTTCACTCGCAACGCTGCGCATTGGTCCAATCCTTCAGACGATCGTGACACAGTGTAGTGCCAGTGTAGTGTCAGTATAGTGTCAGTGTACTGTCAGTAGAGTGTCATTGTAGTGTCAGTATAGTGTCAGTATAGTGTCAGTGTAGGGCCAGTGTAGTGTCAGTACAGTGTCAGTAAAGTGTCAGTATAGTGTCAGTGTAGTTTCAGTGTACTGTCAGTAGAGTGTCATTGTAGTGTCAGTATAGTGTCAGTGTAGGGCCAGTGTAGTGTCAGTATTGTGTCAGTGTAGTGTCAGTATTGTGTCAGTATAGTGTCAGAGTAGTGTCAGTGTAGTGTCAGTGTGGTGTCAGTGTAGGGCCAGTGTAGTTTCAGTGTAGTGTCAGTGTAGTGTCAGTATAGATTCAGAGTAGTGTCAGTGTAGTGTCAGTGTCGTGTCAGTATAGTGTCAGTGTGGTGTCAGTGTAGTGTCAGTGTAGTGTCAGTATAGTGTCAGTATAGTGTCAGTGTAGTGTCAGTGTAGTGTCAGTATAGTGTCAGTGTAGTGTCAGTGTAGTGTCAGTGTCAGTGGAGTGTCAGTGGAGTGTCAGTGGAGTGTCAGTATAGTTTCAGTTTAGTGTCAGTGTAGTGTCAGTGTAATGTCAGTATAGTGTCAGTATAGTGTCAGTGTAGTGTCAGTATAGTGTCAGTATAGTGTCAGTGTAGTGTCAATGTAGTGTCAGTATAGTGTCAGTATAGTGTCAGTAGAGTGTCAGTATAGTGTCAGTGTAGTGTCAGTGTAGTGTCATTGTACGGTCAGTTGAGTGTCAGTATAGTGTCCGTGTAGTGTCAGTGTAGTGTCAATATAGTGTCAGTGTAGTGTCAGTATAGTGTCAGTATAGTGTCAGTATAGTGTCAGTATAGTGTCAGTTTAGTGTCAGTGTGGTGTCAGTGTAGTGTCAGTGTAGTGTCAGTATAGTGTCAGTATAGTGTCAGTATAGTGTCAGTGTAGTGTCAGTGTCAGTGGAGTGTCAGTGTAGTGTCAGTGTAGTGTCAGTTGAGTCTCAGTATAGTGTCAGTATAGTGTCAGTATAGTGTCAGTTTAGTGTCAGTGTGGTGTCAGTGTAGTGTCAGTGTAGTGTCAGTATAGTGTCAGTATAGTGTCAGTATAGTGTCAGTGTAGTGTCAGTGTAGTGCCAGTGTAGTGTCAGAGTAGTGTCAGTGTAGTGTCAGTGTAGTGTCAGTATAGTGTCAGTGTAGTGTCAGTGTACTGTCAGTAGAGTGTCATTGTAGTGTCAGTATAGTGTCAGTGTAGGGCCAGTGTAGGGCCAGTATTGTGTCAGTGTAGTGTCAGTATTGTGTCAGTGTAGTGTCAGTATAGTGTCAGTGTAGTGTCAGTGTAATGTCAGTAGAGTGACATTGTAGTGTCAGTGTAGTGTCAGTGTCAGTGTAGTGTCAGTATAGTGTCAGTGTAGTGTCAGTATCAGTGTAGTGTCAGTGTAGTGTCAGTGTAGTGTCAGTGTAGTGTCAGTGTCAGTATAGTGTCAGTATAATGTCAGTGTAGTGTCAGTATAGTGTCAGTATAGTGTCAGTGTAGTGTCAGTGTAGTGTCAGTGTAGTGCCAGTGTAGTGTCAGAGTAGTGTCAGTGTAGTGTCAGTGTAGTGTCAGTATAGTGTCAGTGTAGTGTCAGTGTACTGTCAGTAGAGTGTCATTGTAGTGTCAGTATAGTGTCAGTGTAGGGCCAGTGTAGTGTCAGTATTGTGTCAGTGTAGTGTCAGTATTGTGTCAGTGTAGTGTCAGTATAGTGTCAGTGTAGTGTCAGTGTAATGTCAGTAGAGTGACATTGTAGTGTCAGTGTAGTGTCAGTGTCAGTGTAGTGTCAGTATAGTGTCAGTGTAGTGTCAGTATCAGTGTAGTGTCAGTGTAGTGTCAGTGTAGTGTCAGTGTAGTGTCAGTGTCAGTATAGTGTCAGTATAATGTCAGTGTAGTGTCAGTGTAGGGCCAGTGTAGTGTCAGTATAGTGTCAGAGTAGTGTCAGTGTAGTGTCAGTGTAGTGTCAGTATAGTGTCAGTGTAGTGTCAGTATCAGTGTAGGGCCAGTGTAGTGTCAGTGTAGTGTCAACGTAGTGTCAGTGTAGTGTCAGTATAGTGTCAGTTTAGTGTCAGTGTAGTGTCAGTATAGTGTCAGTGTAGTGTCAGCGTAGTGTCAGTGTAGTGTCCGTGTAGTGTCAGTGTAGTGTCAGTATAGTGTCAGTTTAGTGTCAGAATAGTGTCAGTGTAGTGTCAGTGTAGTGTCAGTGTAGTGTCAGTATAGTGTCCGTGTAGTGTCAGTGTAGTGTCAGTATAGTGTCAGTTTAGTGTCAGTATAGTGTCAGTGTAGTGTCAATATAGTGTCAGTGTAGTGTCAGTATAGTGTCAGTATAGTGTCAGTGTAGTGTCAGTATAGTGTCAGTGTAGTGTCAGTATAGTGTCCGTGTAGTGTCAGTTTAGTGTCAGTTTAGTGTCAGTGTAGTGTCAGTGTAGTGTCAGTATAGTGTCAGTGTAGTGTCAGTGTAGTGTCAGTGTAGTGTCAGTATAATGTCAGTATAGTGTCAGTATAGTATCAGTGTAGTGTCAGTGTAGTGTCAGTGTGGTGTCAGTGTAGTGTCAGTGTAGTGTCAGTATAGTGTCAGTGTAGTGTCAGTGTAGTGTCAGTATAGTGTCAGTATAGTGTCAGTGTAGTGTTTGTATAGTGTCAGTGTGGTGTCAGTGTAGTGTCAGTGTAGTGTCAGTATAGGGTCAGAGTAGTGTCAGTGTAGTGTCAGTGTAGTGCCAGTGTAGTGTCAGTATAGTGTCAGTGTACTGTCAGTAGAGTGTCATTGTAGTGTCAGTATAGTGTCAGTATAGTGTCAGTGTAGGGCCAGTGTAGTGTCAGTACAGTGTCAGTAAAGTGTCAGTATAGTGTCAGTGTAGTTTCAGTGTACTGTCAGTAGAGTGTCATTGTAGTGTCAGTATAGTGTCAGTGTAGTGTCAGTATAGTGTCAGTGTAGTGTCAGTGTACTGTCAGTAGAGTGTCATTGTAGTGTCAGTATAGTGTCAGTGTAGGGCCAGTGTAGTGTCAGTATTGTGTCAGTGTAGTGTCAGTATTGTGTCAGTATAGTGTCAGAGTAGTGTCAGTGTAGTGTCAGTGTGGTGTCAGTGTAGGGCCAGTGTAGTTTCAGTGTAGTGTCAGTGTAGTGTCAGTATAGATTCAGAGTAGTGTCAGTGTAGTGTCAGTATAGTGTCAGTGTCGTGTCAGTATAGTGTCAGTGTGGTGTCAGTGTAGTGTCAGTGTAGTGTCAGTATAGTGTCAGTATAGTGTCAGTGTAGTGTCAGTGTAGTGTCAGTATAGTGTCAGTGTAGTGTCAGTGTAGTGTCAGTGTCAGTGGAGTGTCAGTGGAGTGTCAGTGGAGTGTCAGTATAGTTTCAGTTTAGTGTCAGTGTAGTGTCAGTGTAATGTCAGTATAGTGTCAGTATAGTGTCAGTGTAGTGTCAGTATAGTGTCAGTATAGTGTCAGTGTAGTGTCAGTATAGTGTCAGTATAGTGTCAGTGTAGTGTCAATGTAGTGTCAGTATAGTGTCAGTATAGTGTCAGTAGAGTGTCAGTATAGTGTCAGTGTAGTGTCAGTGTAGTGTCATTGTACGGTCAGTTGAGTGTCAGTATAGTGTCCGTGTAGTGTCAGTGTAGTGTCAATATAGTGTCAGTGTAGTGTCAGTATAGTGTCATTATAGTGTCAGTGTAGTGTCAGTGTCAGTGGAGTGTCAGTGTAGTGTCAGTGTAGTGTCAGTTGAGTCTCAGTATAGTGTCAGTATAGTGTCAGTATAGTGTCAGTTTAGTGTCAGTGTGGTGTCAGTGTAGTGTCAGTGTAGTGTCAGTATAGTGTCAGTATAGTGTCAGTATAGTGTCAGTGTAGTGTCAGTGTAGTGACAGTGTAGTGTCAGAGTAGTGTCAGTGTAGTGTCAGTGTAGTGTCAGTATAGTGTCAGTGTAGTGTCAGTGTAGTGTCAGTATAGTGTCAGTGTAGTGTCAGTGTACTGTCAGTAGAGTGTCATTGTAGTGTCAGTATAGTGTCAGTGTAGGGCCAGTGTAGTGTCAGTATTGTGTCAGTGTAGTGTCAGTATTGTGTCAGTGTAGTGTCAGTATAGTGTCAGTGTAGTGTCAGTGTAATGTCAGTAGAGTGACATTGTAGTGTCAGTATAGTGTCAGTGTAGTGTCAGTGTAGTGTCAGTATAGTGTCAGTGTAGGGCCAGTGTAGTGTCAGTATTGTGTCAGTGTAGTGTCAGTATTGTGTCAGTATAGTGTCAGTATAGTGTCAGTGTAGTGTCAGTATAGTGTCAATATAGTGTCAGTGTAGTGTCAGTGTAGTGTCAGTGTCAGTGGAGTGTTAGTGTAGTGTCAGTGGAGTGTCAGTGGAGTGTCAGTATAGTGTCAGTATAGAGTCAGTGTAGTGTCTGTGTAGTGTCAGTGTAGTGTCAGTGTAGTGTCAGTATAGTGTCCGTGTAGTGTCAGTGTAGTGTCAGTATAGTGTCAGTTTAGTGTCAGTATAGTGTCAGTGTAGTGTCAATATAGTGTCAGTGTAGTGTCAGTATAGTGTCAGTATAGTGTCAGTGTAGTGTCAGTATAGTGTCAGTGTAGTGTCAGTATAGTGTCCGTGTAGTGTCAGTTTAGTGTCAGTTTAGTGTCAGTGTAGTGTCAGTGTAGTGTCAGTATAGTGTCAGTGTAGTGTCAGTGTAGTGTCAGTGTAGTGTCAGTATAATGTCAGTATAGTGTCAGTATAGTATCAGTGTAGTGTCAGTGTAGTGTCAGTGTGGTGTCAGTGTAGTGTCAGTGTAGTGTCAGTATAGTGTCAGTGTAGTGTCAGTGTAGTGTCAGTATAGTGTCAGTATAGTGTCAGTGTAGTGTTTGTATAGTGTCAGTGTGGTGTCAGTGTAGTGTCAGTGTAGTGTCAGTATAGGGTCAGAGTAGTGTCAGTGTAGTGTCAGTGTAGTGCCAGTGTAGTGTCAGTATAGTGTCAGTGTACTGTCAGTAGAGTGTCATTGTAGTGTCAGTATAGTGTCAGTATAGTGTCAGTGTAGGGCCAGTGTAGTGTCAGTACAGTGTCAGTAAAGTGTCAGTATAGTGTCAGTGTAGTTTCAGTGTACTGTCAGTAGAGTGTCATTGTAGTGTCAGTATAGTGTCAGTGTAGTGTCAGTATAGTGTCAGTGTAGTGTCAGTGTACTGTCAGTAGAGTGTCATTGTAGTGTCAGTATAGTGTCAGTGTAGGGCCAGTGTAGTGTCAGTATTGTGTCAGTGTAGTGTCAGTATTGTGTCAGTATAGTGTCAGAGTAGTGTCAGTGTAGTGTCAGTGTGGTGTCAGTGTAGGGCCAGTGTAGTTTCAGTGTAGTGTCAGTGTAGTGTCAGTATAGATTCAGAGTAGTGTCAGTGTAGTGTCAGTATAGTGTCAGTGTCGTGTCAGTATAGTGTCAGTGTGGTGTCAGTGTAGTGTCAGTGTAGTGTCAGTATAGTGTCAGTATAGTGTCAGTGTAGTGTCAGTGTAGTGTCAGTATAGTGTCAGTGTAGTGTCAGTGTAGTGTCAGTGTCAGTGGAGTGTCAGTGGAGTGTCAGTGGAGTGTCAGTATAGTTTCAGTTTAGTGTCAGTGTAGTGTCAGTGTAATGTCAGTATAGTGTCAGTATAGTGTCAGTGTAGTGTCAGTATAGTGTCAGTATAGTGTCAGTGTAGTGTCAGTATAGTGTCAGTATAGTGTCAGTGTAGTGTCAATGTAGTGTCAGTATAGTGTCAGTAGAGTGTCAGTATAGTGTCAGTGTAGTGTCAGTGTAGTGTCATTGTACGGTCAGTTGAGTGTCAGTATAGTGTCCGTGTAGTGTCAATATAGTGTCAGTGTAGTGTCAGTATAGTGTCATTATAGTGTCAGTATAGTGTCAGTGTAGTGTCAGTATAGTGTCAGTATAGTGTCAGTGTAGTGTCAGTATAGTGTCAGTATAGTGTCAGTGTAGTGTCAATGTAGTGTCAGTATAGTGTCAGTATAGTGTCAGTAGAGTGTCAGTATAGTGTCAGTGTAGTGTCAGTGTAGTGTCATTGTAGTGTCAGTATAGTGTCAGTATAGTGTCAGTGTAGTGTCAATGTAGTGTCAGTATAGTGTCAGTATAGTGTCCGTGTAGTGTCAGTGTAGTGTCAGTATAGTGTCAGTGTAGTGTCAGTATAGTGTCATTATAGTGTCAGTGTAGTGTCAGTGTCAGTGGAGTGTCAGTGTAGTGTCAGTGTAGTGTCAGTGGAGTCTCAGTATAGTGTCAGTATAGTGTCAGTATAGTGTCAGTTTAGTGTCAGTGTGGTGTCAGTGTAGTGTCAGTGTAGTGTCAGTATAGTGTCAGTATAGTGTCAGTATAGTGTCAGTATAGTGTCAGTGTAGTCTCAGTATAGTGTCAGTATAGTGTCAGTGTAGTGTCAGTATCAGTGTAGTGTCAGTATAGTGTCAGTATAGTGTCAGTGTAGTGTCAGTGTAGTGTCAGTGGAGTGTCAGTGTAGTGTCAGTATAGTGTCAGTGTAGTGTCAGTGTAGTGTCAGTGTAGTGTCAGAGTAGTGTCAGTGTAGTGTCAGTGTAGTGTCAGTATAGTGTCAGTGTAGTGTCAGTATAGTGTCAGTATAGTGTCAGTGTAGTGTCAGTATCAGTGTAGTGTCAGTATAGTGTCAGTATAGTGTCAGTATAGTGTCAGTGGAGTGTCAGTGGAGTGTCAGTGTAGTGTCAGTATAGTGTCAGTGTAGTGTCAGTATCAGTGTAGTGTCAGTATAGTGTCAGTATAGTGTCAGTGTAGTGTCAGTATAGTGTCAGTATAGTGTCAGTGTAGTGTCAGTAGAGTGTCAGTGTAGTGTCAGTATAGTGTCAGTATAGTGTCAGTGTAGTGTCAGTATAGTGTCAGTGTAGTGTCAGTATAGTGTCAGTGTAGTGTCAGTGTAGTGTCAGTATCAGTGTAGTGTCAGTGTAGTGTCAGTATAGTGTCAGTGTAGTGTCAGTGTAGTGTCAGTATCAGTGTAGTGTCAGTATCAGTGTAGTGTCAGTGTAGTGTCAGTGTAGTGTCAGTGTAGTGTCAGTGTCAGTATAGTGTCAGTATAATGTCAGTGTAGTGTCAGTATAGTGTCAGAGTAGTGTCAGTGTAGTGTCAGTGTAGTGTCAGTATAGTGTCAGTGTAGTGTCAGTATCAGTGTAGGGCCAGTGTAGTGTCAGTATAGTGTCAACGTAGTGTCAGTGTAGTGTCAGTGTAGTGTCAGTTTAGTGTCAGTGTAGTGTCAGTATAGTGTCAGTGTAGTGTCGGTGTAGTGTCAGTGTTGTGTCAGTGTAGTGTCAGTGCAGTGTCAGTGTCAGTATAGTGTCAGTGTAGTGTCAGTATAGTGTCAGTGTAGTGTCAGTATAGTGTCAGTGTAGTGTCAGTGTAGTGTCAGTATAGTGTCAGTTTAGTGTCAGTGTAGTGTCCGTGAAGTGTAAGTGTAGTGTCAGTATAGTGTATGTTTAGTGTCAGTATAGTGTCAGTGTAGTGTCAGTGTAGTGTCAGTGTAGTGTAAGTGTAGTGTCAGTTTAGTGTCAGTGTAGTGTCCGTGTAGTGTAAGTGTAGTGTCAGTATAGTGTATGTTTAGTGTCAGTATAGTGTCAGTGTAGTGTCAGTGTAGTGTCAGTGTAGTTTCAGCGTAGTGTCAGTGTAGTGTCCGTGTAGTGTCAGTGTAGTGTCAGTATAGTGTCAGTTTAGTGTCAGTGTAGTGTCCGTGTAGTGTAAGTGTAGTGTCAGTATAGTGTATGTTTAGTGTCAGTATAGTGTCAGTGTAGTGTCAGTGTAGTGTCAGTGTAGTTTCAGCGTAGTGTCAGTGTAGTGTCCGTGTAGTGTCAGTGTAGTGTCAGTATAGTGTCAGTTTAGTGTCAGAATAGTGTCAGTGACATGTCAGTATAGTGTCAGTGTGGTGTCAGTGTAGTGTCAGTGTAGTGTCAGTATAGAGTCAGTTTAGTGTCAGTGTAATGTCAGTGTAGTGTCAGTATAGTGTCAGTGTAGTGTCAGTGTAGTGTCAGTGTCAGTGGAGTGTCAGTGAAGTGTCAGTGGAGTGTCAGTATAGTTTCAGTTTAGTGTCAGTGTAGTGTCAGTAGAGTGTCAGTATAGTGTCAGTGTAGTGTCAGTATAGTGTCAGTATAGTGTCAGTGTAGTGTCAATGTAGTGTCAGTATAGTGTCAGTATAGCGTCAGTGTCAGTAGAGTGTCAGTGTAGTGTCAGTGTAGTATCAGTGAAGTCTCAGTATAGTGTCAGTATAGTGTCAGTATAGTGTCAGTATAGTGTAAGTGTAGTGTCAGTGTAGTATCATTGTAGTGTCAGTTGAGTGTCAGTATAGTGTTTGTGTATTTTCAGTGTAGTGTCAGTATAGTGTCAGTGTAGTGTCAGTATAGTGTCAGTATAGTGTCAGTGTAGTGTCAGTATAGTGTCAGTATAGTGTCAGTGTAGTGTCAGTATAGTGTCAGTATAGTGTCAGTGTAGTGTCAGTATAGTGTCAGTGTAGTGTCAATGTAGTGTCAGTATAGTGTCAGTATAGTGTCAGTAGAGTGTCAGTATAGTGTCAGTGTAGTGTCAGTGTAGTGTCATTGTAGGGTCAGTTGAGTGTCAGTATAGTGTCAGTGTAGTGTCAGTATAGTGTCAGTGTAGTGTCAGTATAGTGTCATTATAGTGTCAGTGTAGTGTCAGTGTCAGTGGAGTGTCAGTGTAGTGTCAGTGTAGTGTCAGTGGAGTCTCAGTATAGTGTCAGTATAGTGTCAGTATAGTGTCAGTTTAGTGTCAGTGTAGTGTCAGTGTAGTGTCAGTGTAGTGTCAGTATAGTGTCAGTATAGTGTCAGTATAGTGTCAGTGTAGTGTCAGTGTAGGGCCAGTGTAGTGTCAGAGTAGTGTCAGTGTAGTGTCAGTGTAGTGTCAGTGTAGTGTCAGTATAGTGTCAGTGTAGTCTCAGTATAGTGTCAGTATAGTGTCAGTGTAGTGTCAGTATCAGTGTAGTGTCAGTATAGTGTCAGTATAGTGTCAGTGTAGTGTCAGTGTAGTGTCAGTGTAGTGTCAGAGTATTGTCAGTGTAGTGTCAGTGTAGTGTCAGTATAGTGTCAGTGTAGTGTCAGTATAGTGTCAGTGTAGTGTCAGTGTAGTGTCAGTGTAGTGTCAGAGTATTGTCAGTGTAGTGTCAGTGTAGTGTCAGTATAGTGTCAGTGTAGTGTCAGTGTAGTGTCAGTGTAGTGTCAGAGTATTGTCAGTGTAGTGTCAGTGTAGTGTCAGTATAGTGTCAGTGTAGTGTCAGTATAGTGTCAGTATAGTGTCAGTGTAGTGTCAGTATCAGTGTAGTGTCAGTATAGTGTCAGTATAGTGTCAGTGTAGTGTCAGTATCAGTGTAGTGTCAGTATAGTGTCAGTATAGTGTCAGTATAGTGTCAGTGGAGTGTCAGTGGAGTGTCAGTGTAGTGTCAGTATAGTGTCAGTGTAGTGTCAGTATCAGTGTAGTGTCAGTATAGTGTCAGTATAGTGTCAGTGTAGTGTCAGTATAGTGTCAGTATAGTGTCAGTGTAGTGTCAGTAGAGTGTCAGTGTAGTGTCAGTATAGTGTCAGTATAGTGTCAGTGTAGTGTCAGTATAGTGTCAGTGTAGTGTCAGTATAGTGTCAGTGTAGTGTCAGTGTAGTGTCAGTATCAGTGTAGTGTCAGTGTAGTGTCAGTATAGTGTCAGTGTAGTGTCAGTGTAGTGTCAGTATCAGTGTAGTGTCAGTGTAGTGTCAGTGTAGTGTCAGTGTAGTGTCAGTGTAGTGTCAGTGTCAGTATAGTGTCAGTATAATGTCAGTGTAGTGTCAGTGTAGGGCCAGTGTAGTGTCAGTATAGTGTCAGAGTAGTGTCAGTGTAGTGTCAGTGTAGTGTCAGTATAGTGTCAGTGTAGTGTCAGTATCAGTGTAGGGCCAGTGTAGTGTCAGTGTAGTGTCAACGTAGTGTCAGTGTAGTGTCCGTATAGTGTCAGTTTAGTGTCAGTGTAGTGTCAGTATAGTGTCAGTGTAGTGTAAGTGTAGTGTCAGTATAGTGTCAGTGTAGTGTCAGCGTAGTGTCAGTGTAGTGTCCGTGTAGTGTCAGTGTAGTGTCAGTATAGTGTCAGTTTAGTGTCAGAATAGTGTCAGTGTAGTGTCAGTGTAGTGTCAGTGTAGTGTCAGTATAGTGTCCGTGTAGTGTCAGTGTAGTGTCAGTATAGTGTCAGTATAGTGTCAGTATAGTGTCAGTGTCGTGTCAGTGTGGTGTCAGTGTAGTGTCAGTGTAGTGTCAGTATAGTGTCAGTATAGTGTCAGTGTAGTGTCAGTGTAGTGTCAGTATAGTGTCAGTGTAGTGTCAGTGTAGTGTCAGTGTCAGTGGAGTGTCAGTGGAGTGTCAGTGGAGTGTCAGTATAGTTTCAGTTTAGTGTCAGTGTAGTGTCAGTGTAGTGTCAGTATAGTGTCAGTATAGTGTCAGTGTAGTGTCAGTATAGTGTCAGTATAGTGTCAGTGTAGTGTCAGTATAGTGTCAGTATAGTGTCATTATAGTGTCAGTGTAGTGTCAGTGTCAGTGGAGTGTCAGTGTAGTGTCAGTGTAGTGTCAGTGGAGTCTCAGTATAGTGTCAGTATAGTGTCAGTATAGTGTCAGTTTAGTGTCAGTGTGGTGTCAGTGTAGTGTCAGTGTAGTGTCAGTATAGTGTCAGTATAGTGTCAGTATAGTGTCAGTATAGTGTCAGTATAGTGTCAGTGTAGTCTCAGTATAGTGTCAGTATAGTGTCAGTGTAGTGTCAGTATCAGTGTAGTGTCAGTATAGTGTCAGTATAGTGTCAGTGTAGTGTCAGTGTAGTGTCAGTGGAGTGTCAGTGTAGTGTCAGTATAGTGTCAGTGTAGTGTCAGTGTAGTGTCAGTGTAGTGTCAGAGTAGAGTCAGTGTAGTGTCAGTGTAGTGTCAGTATAGTGTCAGTGTAGTGTCAGTATAGTGTCAGTATAGTGTCAGTGTAGTGTCAGTATCAGTGTAGTGTCAGTATAGTGTCAGTATAGTGTCAGTATAGTGTCAGTATAGTGTTAGTGGAGTGTCAGTGGAGTGTCAGTGTAGTGTCAGTATAGTGTCAGTGTAGTGTCAGTATCAGTGTAGTGTCAGTATAGTGTCAGTATAGTGTCAGTGTAGTGTCAGTATAGTGTCAGTATAGTGTCAGTGTAGTGTCAGTAGAGTGTCAGTGTAGTGTCAGTATAGTGTCAGTATAGTGTCAGTGTAGTGTCAGTATAGTGTCAGTGTAGTGTCAGTATAGTGTCAGTGTAGTGTCAGTGTAGTGTCAGTATCAGTGTAGTGTCAGTGTAGTGTCAGTATAGTGTCAGTGTAGTGTCAGTGTAGTGTCAGTATCAGTGTAGTGTCAGTATCAGTGTAGTGTCAGTGTAGTGTCAGTGTAGTGTCAGTGTAGTGTCAGTGTCAGTATAGTGTCAGTATAATGTCAGTGTAGTGTCAGTATAGTGTCAGAGTAGTGTCAGTGTAGTGTCAGTGTAGTGTCAGTATAGTGTCAGTGTAGTGTCAGTATCAGTGTAGGGCCAGTGTAGTGTCAGTGTAGTGTCAACGTAGTGTCAGTGTAGTGTCAGTGTAGTGTCAGTTTAGTGTCAGTGTAGTGTCAGTATAGTGTCAGTGTAGTGTCGGTGTAGTGTCAGTGTTGTGTCAGTGTAGTGTCAGTGCAGTGTCAGTGTCAGTATAGTGTCAGTGTAGTGTCAGTATAGTGTCAGTGTAGTGTCAGTATAGTGTCAGTGTAGTGTCCGTGTAGTGTCAGTGTAGTGTCAGTATAGTGTCAGTTTAGTGTCAGTGTAGTGTCCGTGTAGTGTAAGTGTAGTGTCAGTATAGTGTATGTTTAGTGTCAGTATAGTGTCAGTGTAGTGTCAGTGTAGTGTCAGTGTAGTGTAAGTGTAGTGTCAGTTTAGTGTCAGTGTAGTGTCCGTGTAGTGTAAGTGTAGTGTCAGTATAGTGTATGTTTAGTGTCAGTATAGTGTCAGTGTAGTGTCAGTGTAGTGTCAGTGTAGTTTCAGCGTAGTGTCAGTGTAGTGTCCGTGTAGTGTCAGTGTAGTGTCAGTATAGTGTCAGTTTAGTGTCAGTGTAGTGTCCGTGTAGTGTAAGTGTAGTGTCAGTATAGTGTATGTTTAGTGTCAGTATAGTGTCAGTGTAGTGTCAGTGTAGTGTCAGTGTAGTTTCAGCGTAGTGTCAGTGTAGTGTCCGTGTAGTGTCAGTGTAGTGTCAGTATAGTGTCAGTTTAGTGTCAGAATAGTGTCAGTGACATGTCAGTATAGTGTCAGTGTGGTGTCAGTGTAGTGTCAGTGTAGTGTCAGTATAGAGTCAGTTTAGTGTCAGTGTGGTGTCAGTGTAGTGTCAGTATAGTGTCAGTGTAGTGTCAGTGTAGTGTCAGTGTCAGTGGAGTGTCAGTGAAGTGTCAGTGGAGTGTCAGTATAGTTTCAGTTTAGTGTCAGTGTAGTGTCAGTGTAGTGTCAGTATAGTGTCGGTGTAGTGTCAGTATAGTGTCAGTATAGTGTCAGTAGAGTGTCAGTATAGTGTCAGTGTAGTGTCAGTATAGTGTCAGTATAGTGTCAGTGTAGTGTCAATGTAGTGTCAGTATAGTGTCAGTATAGCGTCAGTGTCAGTAGAGTGTCAGTGTAGTGTCAGTGTAGTATCAGTGAAGTCTCAGTATAGTGTCAGTATAGTGTCAGTATAGTGTCAGTATAGTGTAAGTGTAGTGTCAGTGTAGTATCATTGTAGTGTCAGTTGAGTGTCAGTATAGTGTTTGTGTATTTTCAGTGTAGTGTCAGTATAGTGTCAGTATAGTGTCAGTGTAGTGTCAGTATAGTGTCAGTATAGTGTCAGTGTAGTGTCAGTATAGTGTCAGTATAGTGTCAGTATAGTGTCAGTATAGTGTCAGTATAGTGTCAGTATCAGTGTAGTGTCAGTATAGTGTCAGTATAGTGTCAGTATAGTGTCAGTATAGTGTCAGTGGAGTGTCAGTGGAGTGTCAGTGTAGTGTCAGTATAGTGTCAGTGTAGTGTCAGTATCAGTGTAGTGTCAGTATAGTGTCAGTATAGTGTCAGTGTAGTGTCAGTATAGTGTCAGTATAGTGTCAGTGTAGTGTCAGTAGAGTGTCAGTGTAGTGTCAGTATAGTGTCAGTATAGTGTCAGTGTAGTGTCAGTATAGTGTCAGTGTAGTGTCAGTATAGTGTCAGTGTAGTGTCAGTGTAGTGTCAGTATCAGTGTAGTGTCAGTGTAGTGTCAGTATAGTGTCAGTGTAGTGTCAGTGTAGTGTCAGTATCAGTGTAGTGTCAGTATCAGTGTAGTGTCAGTGTAGTGTCAGTGTAGTGTCAGTGTAGTGTCAGTGTCAGTATAGTGTCAGTATAATGTCAGTGTAGTGTCAGTATAGTGTCAGAGTAGTGTCAGTGTAGTGTCAGTGTAGTGTCAGTATAGTGTCAGTGTAGTGTCAGTATCAGTGTAGGGCCAGTGTAGTGTCAGTGTAGTGTCAACGTAGTGTCAGTGTAGTGTCAGTGTAGTGTCAGTTTAGTGTCAGTGTAGTGTCAGTGTAGTGTCAGTGTCAGTATAGTGTCAGTATAATGTCAGTGTAGTGTCAGTATAGTGTCAGAGTAGTGTCAGTGTAGTGTCAGTGTAGTGTCAGTATAGTGTCAGTGTAGTGTCAGTATCAGTGTAGGGCCAGTGTAGTGTCAGTGTAGTGTCAACGTAGTGTCAGTGTAGTGTCAGTGTAGTGTCAGTTTAGTGTCAGTGTAGTGTCAGTATAGTGTCAGTGTAGTGTCGGTGTAGTGTCAGTGTTGTGTCAGTGTAGTGTCAGTGCAGTGTCAGTGTCAGTATAGTGTCAGTGTAGTGTCAGTATAGTGTCAGTGTAGTGTCAGTATAGTGTCAGTGTAGTGTCCGTGTAGTGTCAGTGTAGTGTCAGTATAGTGTCAGTTTAGTGTCAGTGTAGTGTCCGTGTAGTGTAAGTGTAGTGTCAGTATAGTGTATGTTTAGTGTCAGTATAGTGTCAGTGTAGTGTCAGTGTAGTGTCAGTGTAGTGTAAGTGTAGTGTCAGTTTAGTGTCAGTGTAGTGTCCGTGTAGTGTAAGTGTAGTGTCAGTATAGTGTATGTTTAGTGTCAGTATAGTGTCAGTGTAGTGTCAGTGTAGTGTCAGTGTAGTTTCAGCGTAGTGTCAGTGTAGTGTCCGTGTAGTGTCAGTGTAGTGTCAGTATAGTGTCAGTTTAGTGTCAGTGTAGTGTCCGTGTAGTGTAAGTGTAGTGTCAGTATAGTGTATGTTTAGTGTCAGTATAGTGTCAGTGTAGTGTCAGTGTAGTGTCAGTGTAGTTTCAGCGTAGTGTCAGTGTAGTGTCCGTGTAGTGTCAGTGTAGTGTCAGTATAGTGTCAGTTTAGTGTCAGAATAGTGTCAGTGACATGTCAGTATAGTGTCAGTGTGGTGTCAGTGTAGTGTCAGTGTAGTGTCAGTATAGAGTCAGTTTAGTGTCAGTGTGGTGTCAGTGTAGTGTCAGTATAGTGTCAGTGTAGTGTCAGTGTAGTGTCAGTGTCAGTGGAGTGTCAGTGAAGTGTCAGTGGAGTGTCAGTATAGTTTCAGTTTAGTGTCAGTGTAGTGTCAGTGTAGTGTCAGTATAGTGTCGGTGTAGTGTCAGTATAGTGTCAGTATAGTGTCAGTAGAGTGTCAGTATAGTGTCAGTGTAGTGTCAGTATAGTGTCAGTATAGTGTCAGTGTAGTGTCAATGTAGTGTCAGTATAGTGTCAGTATAGCGTCAGTGTCAGTAGAGTGTCAGTGTAGTGTCAGTGTAGTATCAGTGAAGTCTCAGTATAGTGTCAGTATAGTGTCAGTATAGTGTCAGTATAGTGTAAGTGTAGTGTCAGTGTAGTATCATTGTAGTGTCAGTTGAGTGTCAGTATAGTGTTTGTGTATTTTCAGTGTAGTGTCAGTATAGTGTCAGTATAGTGTCAGTGTAGTGTCAGTATAGTGTCAGTATAGTGTCAGTGTAGTGTCAGTATAGTGTCAGTATAGTGTCAGTATAGTGTCAGTATAGTGTCAGTGTAGTGTCAGTATCAGTGTAGTGTCAGTATAGTGTCAGTGGAGTGTCAGTGTAGTGTCAGTATAGTGTCAGTGTAGTGTCAGTATCAGTGTAGTGTCAGTATAGTGTCAGTATAGTGTCAGTATAGTGTCAGTATAGTGTCAGTATAGTGTCAGTGGAGTGTCAGTGGAGTGTCAGTGTAGTGTCAGTATAGTGTCAGTGTAGTGTCAGTATCAGTGTAGTGTCAGTATAGTGTCAGTATAGTGTCAGTGTAGTGTCAGTATAGTGTCAGTATAGTGTCAGTGTAGTGTCAGTAGAGTGTCAGTGTAGTGTCAGTATCAGTGTAGGGCCAGTGTAGTGTCAGTATAGTGTCAACGTAGTGTCAGTGTAGTGTCAGTGTAGTGTCAGTTTAGTGTCAGTGTAGTGTCAGTATAGTGTCAGTGTAGTGTCGGTGTAGTGTCAGTGTTGTGTCAGTGTAGTGTCAGTGCAGTGTCAGTATAGTGTCAGTGTAGTGTCAGTATAGTGTCAGTGTAGTGTCAGTATAGTGTCAGTGTAGTGTCCGTGTAGTGTCAGTGTAGTGTCAGTATAGTGTCAGTTTAGTGTCAGTGTAGTGTCCGTGAAGTGTAAGTGTAGTGTCAGTATAGTGTATGTTTAGTGTCAGTATAGTGTCAGTGTAGTGTCAGTGTAGTGTCAGTGTAGTGTAAGTGTAGTGTCAGTTTAGTGTCAGTGTAGTGTCCGTGTAGTGTAAGTGTAGTGTCAGTATAGTGTATGTTTAGTGTCAGTATAGTGTCAGTGTAGTGTCAGTGTAGTGTCAGTGTAGTTTCAGCGTAGTGTCAGTGTAGTGTCCGTGTAGTGTCAGTGTAGTGTCAGTATAGTGTCAGTTTAGTGTCAGTGTAGTGTCCGTGTAGTGTAAGTGTAGTGTCAGTATAGTGTATGTTTAGTGTCAGTATAGTGTCAGTGTAGTGTCAGTGTAGTGTCAGTGTAGTTTCAGCGTAGTGTCAGTGTAGTGTCCGTGTAGTGTCAGTGTAGTGTCAGTATAGTGTCAGTTTAGTGTCAGAATAGTGTCAGTGACATGTCAGTATAGTGTCAGTGTGGTGTCAGTGTAGTGTCAGTGTAGTGTCAGTATAGAGTCAGTTTAGTGTCAGTGTAATGTCAGTGTAGTGTCAGTATAGTGTCAGTGTAGTGTCAGTGTAGTGTCAGTGTCAGTGGAGTGTCAGTGAAGTGTCAGTGGAGTGTCAGTATAGTTTCAGTTTAGTGTCAGTGTAGTGTCAGTAGAGTGTCAGTATAGTGTCAGTGTAGTGTCAGTATAGTGTCAGTATAGTGTCAGTGTAGTGTCAATGTAGTGTCAGTATAGTGTCAGTATAGCGTCAGTGTCAGTAGAGTGTCAGTGTAGTGTCAGTGTAGTATCAGTGAAGTCTCAGTATAGTGTCAGTATAGTGTCAGTATAGTGTCAGTATAGTGTAAGTGTAGTGTCAGTGTAGTATCATTGTAGTGTCAGTTGAGTGTCAGTATAGTGTTTGTGTATTTTCAGTGTAGTGTCAGTATAGTGTCAGTATAGTGTCAGTGTAGTGTCAGTATAGTGTCAGTATAGTGTCAGTGTAGTGTCAGTATAGTGTCAGTATAGTGTCAGTGTAGTGTCAGTATAGTGTCAGTATAGTGTCAGTGTAGTGTCAATGTAGTGTCAGTATAGTGTCAGTATAGTGTCAGTAGAGTGTCAGTATAGTGTCAGTGTAGTGTCAGTGTAGTGTCATTGTAGGGTCAGTTGAGTGTCAGTATAGTGTCCGTGTAGTGTCAGTGTAGTGTCAGTATAGTGTCAGTGTAGTGTCAGTATAGTGTCATTATAGTGTCAGTGTAGTGTCAGTGTCAGTGGAGTGTCAGTGTAGTGTCAGTGTAGTGTCAGTGGAGTCTCAGTATAGTGTCAGTATAGTGTCAGTATAGTGTCAGTTTAGTGTCAGTGTAGTGTCAGTGTAGTGTCAGTGTAGTGTCAGTATAGTGTCAGTATAGTGTCAGTATAGTGTCAGTGTAGTGTCAGTGTAGGGCCAGTGTAGTGTCAGAGTAGTGTCAGTGTAGTGTCAGTGTAGTGTCAGTGTAGTGTCAGTGTAGTGTCAGTATAGTGTCAGTGTAGTCTCAGTATAGTGTCAGTATAGTGTCAGTGTAGTGTCAGTATCAGTGTAGTGTCAGTATAGTGTCAGTATAGTGTCAGTGTAGTGTCAGTGTAGTGTCAGTATAGTGTCAGTGTAGTGTCAGTGTAGTGTCAGTGTAGTGTCAGTATAGTGTCAGTGTAGTGTCAGTATAGTGTCAGTATAGTGTCAGTGTAGTGTCAGTATCAGTGTAGTGTCAGTATAGTGTCAGTATAGTGTCAGTATAGTGTCAGTGGAGTGTCAGTGGAGTGTCAGTGTAGTGTCAGTATAGTGTCAGTGTAGTGTCAGTATCAGTGTAGTGTCAGTATAGTGTCAGTATAGTGTCAGTGTAGTGTCAGTATAGTGTCAGTATAGTGTCAGTGTAGTGTCAGTAGAGTGTCAGTGTAGTGTCAGTATAGTGTCAGTATAGTGTCAGTGTAGTGTCAGTATCAGTGTAGTGTCAGTGTAGTGTCAGTATAGTGTCAGTGTAGTGTCAGTGTAGTGTCAGTATCAGTGTAGTGTCAGTGTAGTGTCAGTATAGTGTCAGTGTAGTGTCAGTGTAGTGTCAGTATCAGTGTAGTGTCAGTGTAGTGTCAGTGTAGTGTCAGTGTAGTGTCAGTGAAGTGTCAGTGTCAGTATAGTGTCAGTATAATGTCAGTGTAGTGTCAGTGTAGGGCCAGTGTAGTGTCAGTATAGTGTCAGAGTAGTGTCAGTGTAGTGTCAGTGTAGTGTCAGTATAGTGTCAGTGTAGTGTCAGTATCAGTGTAGGGCCAGTGTAGTGTCAGTGTAGTGTCAACGTAGTGTCAGTGTAGTGTCAGTATAGTGTCAGTTTAGTGTCAGTGTAGTGTCAGTATAGTGTCAGTGTAGTGTAAGTGTAGTGTCAGTATAGTGTCAGTGTAGTGTCAGCGTAGTGTCAGTGTAGTGTCCGTGTAGTGTCAGTGTAGTGTCAGTATAGTGTCAGTTTAGTGTCAGAATAGTGTCAGTGTAGTGTCAGTGTAGTGTCAGTGTAGTGTCAGTATAGTGTCCGTGTAGTGTCAGTGTAGTGTCAGTATAGTGTCAGTATAGTGTCAGTATAGTGTCAGTGTCGTGTCAGTGTGGTGTCAGTGTAGTGTCAGTGTAGTGTCAGTATAGTGTCAGTATAGTGTCAGTGTAGTGTCAGTGTAGTGTCAGTATAGTGTCAGTGTAGTGTCAGTGTAGTGTCAGTGTCAGTGGAGTGTCAGTGGAGTGTCAGTGGAGTGTCAGTATAGTTTCAGTTTAGTGTCAGTGTAGTGTCAGTGTAGTGTCAGTATAGTGTCAGTATAGTGTCAGTGTAGTGTCAGTATAGTGTCAGTATAGTGTCAGTGTAGTGTCAGTATAGTGTCAGTATAGTGTCATTATAGTGTCAGTGTAGTGTCAGTGTCAGTGGAGTGTCAGTGTAGTGTCAGTGTAGTGTCAGTGGAGTCTCAGTATAGTGTCAGTATAGTGTCAGTATAGTGTCAGTTTAGTGTCAGTGTGGTGTCAGTGTAGTGTCAGTGTAGTGTCAGTATAGTGTCAGTATAGTGTCAGTATAGTGTCAGTATAGTGTCAGTGTAGTCTCAGTATAGTGTCAGTATAGTGTCAGTGTAGTGTCAGTATCAGTGTAGTGTCAGTATAGTGTCAGTATAGTGTCAGTGTAGTGTCAGTGTAGTGTCAGTGGAGTGTCAGTGTAGTGTCAGTATAGTGTCAGTATTGTCAGTGTAGTGTCAGTGTAGTGTCAGAGTAGAGTCAATGTAGTGTCAGTGTAGTGTCAGTATAGTGTCAGTGTAGTGTCAGTATAGTGTCAGTATAGTGTCAGTGTAGTGTCAGTATCAGTGTAGTGTCAGTATAGTGTCAGTATAGTGTCAGTATAGTGTCAGTATAGTGTTAGTGGAGTGTCAGTGGAGTGTCAGTGTAGTGTCAGTATAGTGTCAGTGTAGTGTCAGTATCAGTGTAGTGTCAGTATAGTGTCAGTATAGTGTCAGTGTAGTGTCAGTATAGTGTCAGTATAGTGTCAGTGTAGTGTCAGTAGAGTGTCAGTGTAGTGTCAGTATAGTGTCAGTATAGTGTCAGTGTAGTGTCAGTATAGTGTCAGTGTAGTGTCAGTATAGTGTCAGTGTAGTGTCAGTGTAGTGTCAGTATCAGTGTAGTGTCAGTGTAGTGTCAGTATAGTGTCAGTGTAGTGTCAGTGTAGTGTCAGTATCAGTGTAGTGTCAGTATCAGTGTAGTGTCAGTGTAGTGTCAGTGTAGTGTCAGTGTAGTGTCAGTGTCAGTATAGTGTCAGTATAATGTCAGTGTAGTGTCAGTATAGTGTCAGAGTAGTGTCAGTGTAGTGTCAGTGTAGTGTCAGTATAGTGTCAGTGTAGTGTCAGTATCAGTGTAGGGCCAGTGTAGTGTCAGTGTAGTGTCAACGTAGTGTCAGTGTAGTGTCAGTGTAGTGTCAGTTTAGTGTCAGTGTAGTGTCAGTGTAGTGTCGGTGTAGTGTCAGTGTTGTGTCAGTGTAGTGTCAGTGCAGTGTCAGTGTCAGTATAGTGTCAGTGTAGTGTCCGTATAGTGTCAGTGTAGTGTCAGTATAGTGTCAGTGTAGTGTCAGTATAGTGTCAGTGTAGTGTCAGTATAGTGTCAGTATAGTGTCAGTATAGTGTCAGTATAGTGTCAGTGTAGTGTCAGTATAGTGTCAGTGTAGTGTCAGTATAGTGTCAGTGTAGTGTCAGTGTAGTGTCAGTATAGTGTCAGTGTAGTGTCAGTGTAGTTTCAGTGTAGTGTCAGTATAGTGTCAGTATAGTGTCAGTATAGTGTCAGTGTAGTGTCAGTATAGTGTCAGTGTAGTGTCAGTATAGTGTCAGTGTAGTGTCAGTATAGTGTCAGTGTAGTGTCAGTATAGTGTCAGTTTAGTGTCAGTGTAGTGTCCGTGTAGTGTAAGTGTAGTGTCAGTATAGTGTATGTTTAGTGTCAGTATAGTGTCAGTGTAGTGTCAGTGTAGTGTCAGTGTAGTGTAAGTGTAGTGTCAGTTTAGTGTCAGTGTAGTGTCCGTGTAGTGTAAGTGTAGTGTCAGTATAGTGTATGTTTAGTGTCAGTATAGTGTCAGTGTAGTGTCAGTGTAGTGTCAGTGTAGTTTCAGCGTAGTGTCAGTGTAGTGTCCGTGTAGTGTCAGTGTAGTGTCAGTATAGTGTCAGTTTAGTGTCAGTGTAGTGTCCGTGTAGTGTAAGTGTAGTGTCAGTATAGTGTATGTTTAGTGTCAGTATAGTGTCAGTGTAGTGTCAGTGTAGTGTCAGTGTAGTTTCAGCGTAGTGTCAGTGTAGTGTCCGTGTAGTGTCAGTGTAGTGTCAGTATAGTGTCAGTTTAGTGTCAGAATAGTGTCAGTGACATGTCAGTATAGTGTCAGTGTGGTGTCAGTGTAGTGTCAGTGTAGTGTCAGTATAGAGTCAGTTTAGTGTCAGTGTGGTGTCAGTGTAGTGTCAGTATAGTGTCAGTGTAGTGTCAGTGTAGTGTCAGTGTCAGTGGAGTGTCAGTGAAGTGTCAGTGGAGTGTCAGTATAGTTTCAGTTTAGTGTCAGTGTAGTGTCAGTGTAGTGTCAGTATAGTGTCGGTGTAGTGTCAGTATAGTGTCAGTATAGTGTCAGTAGAGTGTCAGTATAGTGTCAGTGTAGTGTCAGTATAGTGTCAGTATAGTGTCAGTGTAGTGTCAATGTAGTGTCAGTATAGTGTCAGTATAGCGTCAGTGTCAGTAGAGTGTCAGTGTAGTGTCAGTGTAGTATCAGTGAAGTCTCAGTATAGTGTCAGTATAGTGTCAGTATAGTGTCAGTATAGTGTAAGTGTAGTGTCAGTGTAGTATCATTGTAGTGTCAGTTGAGTGTCAGTATAGTGTTTGTGTATTTTCAGTGTAGTGTCAGTATAGTGTCAGTATAGTGTCAGTGTAGTGTCAGTATAGTGTCAGTATAGTGTCAGTGTAGTGTCAGTATAGTGTCAGTATAGTGTCAGTATAGTGTCAGTATAGTGTCAGTGTAGTGTCAGTATCAGTGTAGTGTCAGTATAGTGTCAGTATAGTGTCAGTATAGTGTCAGTATAGTGTCAGTGGAGTGTCAGTGTAGTGTCAGTATAGTGTCAGTGTAGTGTCAGTATCAGTGTAGTGTCAGTATAGTGTCAGTATAGTGTCAGTGTAGTGTCAGTATAGTGTCAGTATAGTGTCAGTGTAGTGTCAGTAGAGTGTCAGTGTAGTGTCAGTATAGTGTCAGTATAGTGTCAGTGTAGTGTCAGTATAGTGTCAGTGTAGTGTCAGTATAGTGTCAGTGTAGTGTCAGTGTAGTGTCAGTATCAGTGTAGTGTCAGTGTAGTGTCAGTATAGTGTCAGTGTAGTGTCAGTGTAGTGTCAGTATAGTGTCAGTATAGTGTCAGTGTAGTGTCAGTATAGTGTCAGTGTAGTGTCAGTATCAGTGTAGTGTCAGTGTAGTGTCAGTGTAGTGTCAGTGTAGTGTCAGTGTCAGTATAGTGTCAGTATAATGTCAGTGTAGTGTCAGTATAGTGTCAGAGTAGTGTCAGTGTAGTGTCAGTGTAGTGTCAGTATAGTGTCAGTGTAGTGTCAGTATCAGTGTAGGGCCAGTGTAGTGTCAGTGTAGTGTCAACGTAGTGTCAGTGTAGTGTCAGTGTAGTGTCAGTTTAGTGTCAGTGTAGTGTCAGTGTAGTGTCAGTGTCAGTATAGTGTCAGTATAATGTCAGTGTAGTGTCAGTATAGTGTCAGAGTAGTGTCAGTGTAGTGTCAGTGTAGTGTCAGTATAGTGTCAGTGTAGTGTCAGTATCAGTGTAGGGCCAGTGTAGTGTCAGTGTAGTGTCAACGTAGTGTCAGTGTAGTGTCAGTGTAGTGTCAGTTTAGTGTCAGTGTAGTGTCAGTATAGTGTCAGTGTGGTGTCGGTGTAGTGTCAGTGTTGTGTCAGTGTAGTGTCAGTGTAGTGTCAGTATAGTGTCAGTGTAGTGTCAGTATAGTGTCAGTGTAGTGTCAGTATAGTGTCAGTGTAGTGTCCGTGTAGTGTCAGTGTAGTGTCAGTATAGTGTCAGTTTAGTGTCAGTGTAGTGTCCGTGTAGTGTAAGTGTAGTGTCAGTATAGTGTATGTTTAGTGTCAGTATAGTGTCAGTGTAGTGTCAGTGTAGTGTCAGTGTAGTGTAAGTGTAGTGTCAGTTTAGTGTCAGTGTAGTGTCCGTGTAGTGTAAGTGTAGTGTCAGTATAGTGTATGTTTAGTGTCAGTATAGTGTCAGTGTAGTGTCAGTGTAGTGTCAGTGTAGTTTCAGCGTAGTGTCAGTGTAGTGTCCGTGTAGTGTCAGTGTAGTGTCAGTATAGTGTCAGTTTAGTGTCAGTGTAGTGTCCGTGTAGTGTAAGTGTAGTGTCAGTATAGTGTATGTTTAGTGTCAGTATAGTGTCAGTGTAGTGTCAGTGTAGTGTCAGTGTAGTTTCAGCGTAGTGTCAGTGTAGTGTCCGTGTAGTGTCAGTGTAGTGTCAGTATAGTGTCAGTTTAGTGTCAGAATAGTGTCAGTGACATGTCAGTATAGTGTCAGTGTGGTGTCAGTGTAGTGTCAGTGTAGTGTCAGTATAGAGTCAGTTTAGTGTCAGTGTGGTGTCAGTGTAGTGTCAGTATAGTGTCAGTGTAGTGTCAGTGTAGTGTCAGTGTCAGTGGAGTGTCAGTGAAGTGTCAGTGGAGTGTCAGTATAGTTTCAGTTTAGTGTCAGTGTAGTGTCAGTGTAGTGTCAGTATAGTGTCGGTGTAGTGTCAGTATAGTGTCAGTATAGTGTCAGTAGAGTGTCAGTATAGTGTCAGTGTAGTGTCAGTATAGTGTCAGTATAGTGTCAGTGTAGTGTCAATGTAGTGTCAGTATAGTGTCAGTATAGCGTCAGTGTCAGTAGAGTGTCAGTGTAGTGTCAGTGTAGTATCAGTGAAGTCTCAGTATAGTGTCAGTATAGTGTCAGTATAGTGTCAGTATAGTGTAAGTGTAGTGTCAGTGTAGTATCATTGTAGTGTCAGTTGAGTGTCAGTATAGTGTTTGTGTATTTTCAGTGTAGTGTCAGTATAGTGTCAGTATAGTGTCAGTGTAGTGTCAGTATAGTGTCAGTATAGTGTCAGTGTAGTGTCAGTATAGTGTCAGTATAGTGTCAGTATAGTGTCAGTATAGTGTCAGTGTAGTGTCAGTATCAGTGTAGTGTCAGTATAGTGTCAGTATAGTGTCAGTATAGTGTCAGTATAGTGTCAGTGGAGTGTCAGTGGAGTGTCAGTGTAGTGTCAGTATAGTGTCAGTGTAGTGTCAGTATCAGTGTAGTGTCAGTATAGTGTCAGTATAGTGTCAGTGTAGTGTCAGTATAGTGTCAGTGTAGTGTCAGTAGAGTGTCAGTGTAGTGTCAGTATAGTGTCAGTATAGTGTCAGTGTAGTGTCAGTATAGTGTCAGTGTAGTGTCAGTATAGTGTCAGTGTAGTGTCAGTGTAGTGTCAGTATCAGTGTAGTGTCAGTGTAGTGTCAGTATAGTGTCAGTGTAGTGTCAGTGTAGTGTCAGTATCAGTGTAGTGTCAGTATCAGTGTAGTGTCAGTGTAGTGTCAGTGTAGTGTCAGTGTAGTGTCAGTGTCAGTATAGTGTCAGTATAATGTCAGTGTAGTGTCAGTATAGTGTCAGAGTAGTGTCAGTGTAGTGTCAGTGTAGTGTCAGTATAGTGTCAGTGTAGTGTCAGTATCAGTGTAGGGCCAGTGTAGTGTCAGTGTAGTGTCAACGTAGTGTCAGTGTAGTGTCAGTGTAGTGTCAGTTTAGTGTCAGTGTAGTGTCAGTGTAGTGTCAGTGTCAGTATAGTGTCAGTATAATGTCAGTGTAGTGTCAGTATAGTGTCAGAGTAGTGTCAGTGTAGTGTCAGTGTAGTGTCAGTATAGTGTCAGTGTAGTGTCAGTATCAGTGTAGGGCCAGTGTAGTGTCAGTGTAGTGTCAGTTTAGTGTCAGTGTAGTGTCAGTATAGTGTCAGTGTAGTGTCGGTGTAGTGTCAGTGTTGTGTCAGTGTAGTGTCAGTGCAGTGTCAGTGTCAGTATAGTGTCAGTGTAGTGTCAGTATAGTGTCAGTGTAGTGTCAGTATAGTGTCAGTGTAGTGTCCGTGTAGTGTCAGTGTAGTGTCAGTATAGTGTCAGTTTAGTGTCAGTGTAGTGTCCGTGTAGTGTAAGTGTAGTGTCAGTATAGTGTATGTTTAGTGTCAGTATAGTGTCAGTGTAGTGTCAGTGTAGTGTAAGTGTAGTGTCAGTTTAGTGTCAGTGTAGTGTCCGTGTAGTGTAAGTGTAGTGTCAGTATAGTGTATGTTTTGTGTCAGTATAGTGTCAGTGTAGTGTCAGTGTAGTGTCAGTGTAGTTTCAGCGTAGTGTCAGTGTAGTGTCCGTGTAGTGTCAGTGTAGTGTCAGTATAGTGTCAGTTTAGTGTCAGTGTAGTGTCCGTGTAGTGTAAGTGTAGTGTCAGTATAGTGTATGTTTAGTGTCAGTATAGTGTCAGTGTAGTGTCAGTGTAGTGTCAGTGTAGTTTCTGCGTAGTGTCAGTGTAGTGTCCGTGTAGTGTCAGTGTAGTGTCAGTATAGTGTCAGTTTAGTGTCAGAATAGTGTCAGTGACATGTCAGTATAGTGTCAGTGTGGTGTCAGTGTAGTGTCAGTGTAGTGTCAGTATAGAGTCAGTTTAGTGTCAGTGTGGTGTCAGTGTAGTGTCAGTATAGTGTCAGTGTAGTGTCAGTGTAGTGTCAGTGTCAGTGGAGTGTCAGTGAAGTGTCAGTGGAGTGTCAGTATAGTTTCAGTTTAGTGTCAGTGTAGTGTCAGTGTAGTGTCAGTATAGTGTCGGTGTAGTGTCAGTATAGTGTCAGTATAGTGTCAGTAGAGTGTCAGTATAGTGTCAGTGTAGTGTCAGTATAGTGTCAGTATAGTGTCAGTGTAGTGTCAATGTAGTGTCAGTATAGTGTCAGTATAGCGTCAGTGTCAGTAGAGTGTCAGTGTAGTATCAGTGAAGTCTCAGTATAGTGTCAGTATAGTGTCAGTATAGTGTCAGTATAGTGTAAGTGTAGTGTCAGTGTAGTATCATTGTAGTGTCAGTTGAGTGTCAGTATAGTGTTTGTGTATTTTCAGTGTAGTGTCAGTATAGTGTCAGTATAGTGTCAGTGTAGTGTCAGTATAGTGTCAGTATAGTGTCAGTGTAGTGTCAGTATAGTGTCAGTATAGTGTCAGTATAGTGTCAGTATAGTGTCAGTGTAGTGTCAGTATCAGTGTAGTGTCAGTATAGTGTCAGTATAGTGTCAGTATAGTGTCAGTATAGTGTCAGTGGAGTGTCAGTGGAGTGTCAGTGTAGTGTCAGTATAGTGTCAGTGTAGTGTCAGTATCAGTGTAGTGTCAGTATAGTGTCAGTATAGTGTCAGTGTAGTGTCAGTATAGTGTCAGTATAGTGTCAGTGTAGTGTCAGTAGAGTGTCAGTGTAGTGTCAGTATAGTGTCAGTATAGTGTCAGTGTAGTGTCAGTATAGTGTCAGTGTAGTGTCAGTATAGTGTCAGTGTAGTGTCAGTGTAGTGTCAGTATCAGTGTAGTGTCAGTGTAGTGTCAGTATAGTGTCAGTGTAGTGTCAGTGTAGTGTCAGTATCAGTGTAGTGTCAGTATCAGTGTAGTGTCAGTGTAGTGTCAGTGTAGTGTCAGTGTAGTGTCAGTGTCAGTATAGTGTCAGTATAATGTCAGTGTAGTGTCAGTATAGTGTCAGAGTAGTGTCAGTGTAGTGTCAGTGTAGTGTCAGTATAGTGTCAGTGTAGTGTCAGTATCAGTGTAGGGCCAGTGTAGTGTCAGTGTAGTGTCAACGTAGTGTCAGTGTAGTGTCAGTGTAGTGTCAGTTTAGTGTCAGTGTAGTGTCAGTATAGTGTCAGTGTAGTGTCGGTGTAGTGTCAGTGTTGTGTCAGTGTAGTGTCAGTGCAGTGTCAGTGTCAGTATAGTGTCAGTGTAGTGTCAGTATAGTGTCAGTGTAGTGTCAGTATAGTGTCAGTGTAGTGTCAGTGTAGTGTCAGTGTAGTGTAAGTGTAGTGTCAGTTTAGTGTCAGTGTAGTGTCCGTGTAGTGTAAGTGTAGTGTCAGTATAGTGTATGTTTAGTGTCAGTATAGTGTCAGTGTAGTGTCAGTGTAGTGTCAGTGTAGTTTCAGCGTAGTGTCAGTGTAGTGTCCGTGTAGTGTCAGTGTAGTGTCAGTATAGTGTCAGTATAGTGTCAGTTTAGTGTCAGTGTAGTGTAAGTGTAGTGTAAGTGTAGTGTCAGTATAGTGTATGTTTAGTGTCAGTATAGTGTCAGTGTAGTGTCAGTGTAGTTTCAGCGTAGTGTCAGTGTAGTGTCCGTGTAGTGTCAGTGTAGTGTCAGTATAGTGTCAGTTTAGTGTCAGAATAGTGTCAGTGACATGTCAGTATAGTGTCAGTGTGGTGTCAGTGTAGTGTCAGTGTAGTGTCAGTATAGAGTCAGTTTAGTGTCAGTGTGGTGTCAGTGTAGTGTCAGTATAGTGTCAGTGTAGTGTCAGTGTAGTGTCAGTGTCAGTGGAGTGTCAGTGAAGTGTCAGTGGAGTGTCAGTATAGTTTCAGTTTAGTGTCAGTGTAGTGTCAGTGTAGTGTCAGTATAGTGTCGGTGTAGTGTCAGTATAGTGTCAGTATAGTGTCAGTAGAGTGTCAGTATAGTGTCAGTGTAGTGTCAGTATAGTGTCAGTATAGTGTCAGTGTAGTGTCAATGTAGTGTCAGTATAGTGTCAGTATAGCGTCAGTGTCAGTAGAGTGTCAGTGTAGTGTCAGTGTAGTATCAGTGAAGTCTCAGTATAGTGTCAGTATAGTGTCAGTATAGTGTCAGTATAGTGTAAGTGTAGTGTCAGTGTAGTATCATTGTAGTGTCAGTTGAGTGTCAGTATAGTGTTTGTGTATTTTCAGTGTAGTGTCAGTATAGTGTCAGTATAGTGTCAGTGTAGTGTCAGTATAGTGTCAGTATAGTGTCAGTGTAGTGTCAGTATAGTGTCAGTATAGTGTCAGTGTAGTGTCAGTATAGTGTCAGTATAGTGTCAGTGTAGTGTCAATGTAGTGTCAGTATAGTGTCAGTATAGTGTCAGTAGAGTGTCAGTATAGTGTCAGTGTAGTGTCAGTGTAGTGTCATTGTAGGGTCAGTTGAGTGTCAGTATAGTGTCCGTGTAGTGTCAGTGTAGTGTCAGTATAGTGTCAGTGTAGTGTCAGTATAGTGTCATTATAGTGTCAGTGTAGTGTCAGTGTCAGTGGAGTGTCAGTGTAGTGTCAGTGTAGTGTCAGTGGAGTCTCAGTTTAGTGTCAGTATAGTGTCAGTATAGTGTCAGTTTAGTGTCAGTGTAGTGTCAGTGTAGTGTCAGTGTAGTGTCAGTATAGTGTCAGTATAGTGTCAGTATAGTGTCAGTGTAGTGTCAGTGTAGGGCCAGTGTAGTGTCAGAGTAGTGTCAGTGTAGTGTCAGTGTAGTGTCAGTGTAGTGTCAGTATAGTGTCAGTGTAGTCTCAGTATAGTGTCAGTATAGTGTCAGTGTAGTGTCAGTATCAGTGTAGTGTCAGTATAGTGTCAGTATAGTGTCAGTGTAGTGTCAGTGTAGTGTCAGTGGAGTGTCAGTGTAGTTTCAGTATAGTGTCAGTGTAGTGTCAGTGTAGTGTCAGTGTAGTGTCAGAGTAGTGTCAGTGTAGTGTCAGTGTAGTGTCAGTATAGTGTCAGTGTAGTGTCAGTATAGTGTCAGTATAGTGTCAGTGTAGTGTCAGTATCAGTGTAGTGTCAGTATAGTGTCAGTATAGTGTCAGTATAGTGTCAGTGGAGTGTCAGTGGAGTGTCAGTGTAGTGTCAGTATAGTGTCAGTGTAGTGTCAGTATCAGTGTAGTGTCAGTGTAGTGTCAGTATAGTGTCAGTATAGTGTCAGTGTAGTGTCAGTATAGTGTCAGTATAGTGTCAGTGTAGTGTCAGTAGAGTGTCAGTGTAGTGTCAGTATAGTGTCAGTATAGTGTCAGTGTAGTGTCAGTATCAGTGTAGTGTCAGTGTAGTGTCAGTATAGTGTCAGTATAGTGTCAGTGTAGTGTCAGTAGAGTGTCAGTGTAGTGTCAGTATAGTGTCAGTATAGTGTCAGTATAGTGTCAGTGTAGTGTCAGTAGAGTGTCAGTGTAGTGTCAGTATAGTGTCAGTATAGTGTCAGTATAGTGTCAGTGTAGTGTCAGTAGAGTGTCAGTGGAGTGTCAGTGTAGTGTCAGTATAGTGTCAGTATAGTGTCAGTAGAGTGTCAGTATAGTGTCAGTGTAGTGTCAGTAGAGTGTCAGTGTAGTGTCAGTATAGTGTCAGTATAGTGTCAGTATAGTGTCAGTGTAGTGTCAGTAGAGTGTCAGTGGAGTGTCAGTGTAGTGTCAGTATAGTGTCAGTGTAGTGTCAGTATCAGTGTAGTGTCAGTGTAGTGTCAGTATAGTGTCAGTATAGTGTCAGTGTAGTGTCAGTATAGTGTCAGTATAGTGTCAGTGTAGTGTCAGTAGAGTGTCAGTGTAGTGTCAGTATAGTGTCAGTATAGTGTCAGTGTAGTGTCAGTATAGTGTCAGTGTAGTGTCAGTGTAGTGTCAGTATCAGTGTAGTGTCAGTGTAGTGTCAGTATAGTGTCAGTGTAGTGTCAGTGTAGTGTCAGTATCAGTGTAGTGTCAGTGTAGTGTCAGTGTAGTGTCAGTGTAGTGTCAGTGTAGTGTCAGTGTCAGTATAGTGTCAGTATAATGTCAGTGTAGTGTCAGTGTAGGGCCAGTGTAGAGTCAGTATAGTATCAGAGTAGTGTCAGTGTAGTGTCAGTGTAGTGTCAGTATAGTGTCAGTGTAGTGTCAGTATCAGTGTAGGGCCAGTGTAGTGTCAGTGTAGTGTCAACGTAGTGTCAGTGTAGTGTCAGTATAGTGTCAGTTTAGTGTCAGTGTAGTGTCAGTATAGTGTCAGTGTAGTGTAAGTGTAGTGTCAGTATAGTGTCAGTGTAGTGTCAGCGTAGTGTCAGTGTAGTGTCCGTGTAGTGTCAGTGTAGTGTCAGTATAGTGTCAGTTTAGTGTCAGAATAGTGTCAGTGTAGTGTCAGTGTAGTGTCAGTGTAGTGTCAGTATAGTGTCCGTGTAGTGTCAGTGTAGTGTCAGTATAGTGTCAGTTTAGTGTCAATATAGTGTCAGTGTAGTGTCAATGTAGTGTCAGTGTAGTGTCAGTATAGTGTCAGTCTAGTGTCAGTATAGTGTCCGTGTAGTGTCAGTGTAGTGTCAGTTTAGTGTCAGTGTAGTGTCAGTATAGTGTCAGTGTAGTGTCAGTGTAGTGTCAGTGTAGTGTCAGTATAATGTCAGTATAGTGTCAGTATAGTATCAGTGTAGTGTCAGTGTGGTGTCAGTGTAGTGTCAGTGTAGTGTCAGTATAGTGTCAGTGTAGTGTCAGTGTAGTGTCAGTATAGTGTCAGTATAGTGTCAGTGTAGTGTTTGTATAGTGTCAGTGTGGTGTCAGTGTAGTGTCAGTGTAGTGTCAGTATAGGGTCAGTGTAGTGTCAGTGTAGTGTCAGTGTAGTGCCAGTGTAGTGTCAGTATAGTGTCAGTGTACTGTCAGTAGAGTGTCATTGTAGTGTCAGTATAGTGTCAGTGTAGGGCCAGTGTAGTGTCAGTATTGTGTCAGTGTAGTGTCAGTATTGTGTCAGTATAGTGTCAGAGTAGTGTCAGTGTAGTGTCAGTGTGGTGTCAGTGTAGGGCCAGTGTAGTTTCAGTGTAGTGTCAGTGTAGTGTCAGTATAGATTCAGAGTAGTGTCAGTGTAGTGTCAGTATAGTGTCAGTGTCGTGTCAGTATAGTGTCAGTGTGGTGTCAGTGTAGTGTCAGTGTAGTGTCAGTATAGTGTCAGTGTAGTGTCAGTGTAGTGTCAGTGTAGTGTCAGTGTAGTGTCAGTGTAGTGTCAGTGTCAGTGGAGTGTCAGTGGAGTGTCAGTGGAGTGTCAGTATAGTTTCAGTTTAGTGTCAGTGTAGTGTCAGTGTAGTGTCAGTATAGTGTCAGTATAGTGTCAGTGTAGTGTCAGTATAGTGTCAGTATAGTGTCAGTGTAGTGTCAGTATAGTGTCAGTATAGTGTCAGTGTAGTGTCAATGTAGTGTCAGTATAGTGTCAGTATAGTGTCAGTAGAGTGTCAGTATAGTGTCAGTGTAGTGTCAGTGTAGTGTCATTGTACGGTCAGTTGAGTGTCAGTATAGTGTCCGTGTAGTGTCAGTGTAGTGTCAGTATAGTGTCAGTGTAGTGTCAGTATAGTGTCATTATAGTGTCAGTGTAGTGTCAGTGTCAGTGGAGTGTCAGTGTAGTGTCAGTGTAGTGTCAGTGGAGTCTCAGTATAGTGTCAGTATAGTGTCAGTATAGTGTCAGTTTAGTGTCAGTGTGGTGTCAGTGTAGTGTCAGTGTAGTGTCAGTATAGTGTCAGTATAGTGTCAGTATAGTGTCAGTGTAGTGTCAGTGTAGTGCCAGTGTAGTGTCAGAGTAGTGTCAGTGTAGTGTCAGTGTAGTGTCAGTGTAGTGTCAGTATAGTGTCAGTGTAGTCTCAGTATAGTGTCAGTATAGTGGCAGTGTAGTGTCAGTATCAGTGTAGTGTCAGTATAGTGTCAGTATAGTGTCAGTGTAGTGTCAGTGTAGTGTCAGTTGAGTGTCAGTGCAGTGTCAGTATAGTGTCAGTGTAGTGTCAGTGTAGTGTCAGTGTAGTGTCAGAGTAGTGTCAGTGTAGTGTCAGTGTAGTGTCAGTATAGTGTCAGTGTAGTGTCAGTATAGTGTCAGTATAGTGTCAGTGTAGTGTCAGTATCAGTGTAGTGTCAGTATAGTGTCAGTATAGTGTCAGTATAGTGTCAGTGGAGTGTCAGTGGAGTGTCAGTGTAGTGTCAGTATAGTGTCAGTGTAGTGTCAGTATCAGTGTAGTGTCAGTATAGTGTCAGTATAGTGTCAGTGTAGTGTCAGTATAGTGTCAGTATAGTGTCAGTGTAGTGTCAGTAGAGTGTCAGTGTAGTGTCAGTATAGTGTCAGTATAGTGTCAGTGTAGTGTCAGTATAGTGTCAGTGTAGTGTCAGTGTAGTGTCAGTATCAGTGTAGTGTCAGTGTAGTGTCAGTATAGTGTCAGTGTAGTGTCAGTGTAGTGTCAGTATCAGTGTAGTGTCAGTGTAGTGTCAGTGTAGTGTCAGTGTAGTGTCAGTGTCAGTATAGTGTCAGTATAATGTCAGTGTAGTGTCAGTATAGTGTCAGAGTAGTGTCAGTGTAGTGTCAGTGTAGTGTCAGTATAGTGTCAGTGTAGTGTCAGTATCAGTGTAGGGCCAGTGTAGTGTCAGTGTAGTGTCAACGTAGTGTCAGTGTAGTGTCAGTGTAGTGTCAGTTTAGTGTCAGTGTAGTGTCAGTATAGTGTCAGTGTAGTGTCGGTGTAGTGTCAGTGTTGTGTCAGTGTAGTGTCAGTGCAGTGTCAGTGTCAGTATAGTGTCAGTGTAGTGTCAGTATAGTGTCAGTGTAGTGTCAGTATTGTGTCAGTGTAGTGTCCGTGTAGTGTCAGTGTAGTGTCAGTATAGTGTCAGTTTAGTGTCAGTGTAGTGTCCGTGTAGTGTCAGTGTAGTGTCAGTATAGTGTCAGTTTAGTGTCAGTATAGTGTCAGTGTAGTGTCAGTGTAGTGTCAGTGTAGTGTAAGTGTAGTGTCAATATAGTGTCAGTGTAGTGTCAGCGTAGTGTCAGTGTAGTGTCCGTGTAGTGTCAGTGTAGTGTCAGTATAGTGTCAGTTTAGTGTCAGAATAGTGTCAGTGTAGTGTCAGTGTAGTGTCAGTGTAGTGTCAGTATAGTGTCCGTGTAGTGTCAGTGTAGTGTCAGTGTAGTGTCAGTATAGTGTCAGTATAGTGTCAGTGTAGTGTCAGTATAGTGTCAGTGTAGTGTCAGTATAGTGTCCGTGTAGTGTCAGTGTAGTGTCAGTTTAGTGTCAGTGTAGTGTCAGTATAGTGTCAGTATAGTGTCAGAGTAGTGTCAGTGTAGTGTCAGTGTAGTGTCAGTGTAGTGCCAGTGTAGTTTCAGTGTAGTGTCAGTGTAGTGTCAGTGTAGTGTCAGTATAGTGTCAGTATAGTGTCAGTGTAGTGTCAGTATAGTGTCAGTGTGGTGTCAGTGTAGTGTCAGTGTAGTGTCAGTATAGGGTCAGAGTAGTGTCAGTGTAGTGTCAGTGTAGTGTCAGTGTAGGGCCAGTGTAGCGTCAGTATAGTGTCAGTGTACTGTCAGTAGAGTGTCATTGTAGTGTCAGTATAGTGTCAGTGTAGGGCCAGTGTAGTGTCAGTATTGTGTCAGTGTAGTGTCAGTATTGTGTCAGTGTAGTGTCAGTATAGTGTCAGTGTAGTGTCAGTGTAATGTCAGTAGAGTGTCATTGTAGTGTCAGTATAGTGTCAGTGTAGTGTCAGTGTAGTGTCAGTATAGTGTCAGTGTACGGCCAGTGTAGTGTCAGTATTGTGTCAGTGTAGTGTCAGTATTGTGTCAGTATAGTGTCAGTATAGTGTCAGTGTAGTGTCAGTATAGTGTCAAAATAGTGTCAGTGTAGTGTCAGTGTAGTGTCAGTGTCAGTGGAGTGTTAGTGTAGTGTCAGTGGAGTGTCAGTGGAGTGTCAGTATAGTGTCAGTATAGAGTCAGTGTAGTGTCTGTGTAGTGTCAGTGTAGTGTCAGTGTAGTGTCAGTATAGTGTCAGTATAGTGTCAGTATGGTGTCAGTGTAGTGTCAGTATAGTGTCAGTATCATGTCAGTATAGTGTCAGTATAGTGTCAGTATAGTGTCAGTGTAGTGTCAGTATAGTGTCAGTGTAGTGTCAGTATAGTATCAGTGTGGTGTCAGTGTAGTGTCAGTGTAGTGTCAGTATAGTGTCAGAGTAGTGTCAGTGTAGTTTCAGTGTAGTGTCAGTGTAGGGCCAGTGTAGTTTCAGTGTAGTGTCAGTGTAGTGTCAGTATAGATTCAGAGTAGTGTCAGTGTAGTGTCAGTGTAGTGTCAGTATAGTGTCAGTGTCGTGTCAGTATAGTGTCAGTGTGGTGTCAGTGTAGTGTCAGTGTAGTGTCAGTATAGTGTCAGTATAGTGTCAGTGTAGTGTCAGTGTAGTGTCAGTATAGTGTCAGTGTAGTGTCAGTGTAGTGTCAGTGTCAGTGGAGTGTCAGTGGAGTGTCAGTGGAGTGTCAGTATAGTTTCAGTTTAGTGTCAGTGTAGTGTCAGTGTAGTGTCAGTATAGTGTCGGTGTAGTGTCAGTATAGTGTCAGTACAGTGTCAGTGTAGTGTCAGTGTAGTGTCAGTATAGTGTCAGTGTAGGGCCAGTGTAGTGTCAGTATTGTGTCAGTGTAGTGTCAGTATTGTGTCAGTATAGTGTCAGTATAGTGTCAGTATAGTGTCAGTGTAATGTCAGTATAGTGTCAATATAGTGTCAGTGTAGTGTCAGTATAGTGTCAGTGGAGTGTCAGTGGAGTGTCAGTATAGTGTCAGTGTAGTGTCCGTGTAGTGTCAGTGTAGTGTCAGTGTAGTGTCAGTATAGTGTCAGTATGGTGTCAGTGTAGTGTCAGTATAGTGTCAGTATCATGTCAGTATAGTGTCAGTATAGTGTCAGTATAGTGTCAGTGTGTTGTCAGTGTAGTGTCAGTGTAGTGTCAGTATCATGTCAGTATAGTGTCAGTATAGTGTCAGTATCATGTCAGTATAGTGTCAGTATAGTGTCAGTATAGTGTCAGTGTGTTGTCAGTGTAGTGTCAGTGTAGTGTCAGTGTAGGGACAGTGTAGTTTCAGTGTAGTGTCAGTGTAGTGTCAGTATAGATTCAGAGTAGTGTCAGTGTAGTGTCAGTGTAGTGTCAGTATAGTGTCAGTGACGTGTCAGTATAGTGTCAGTGTGGTGTCAGTGTAGTGTCAGTGTAGTGTCAGTATAGTGTCAGTGTAGTGTCAGTGTAGTGTCAGTGTCAGTGGAGTGTCAGTGGAGTGTCAGTGGAGTGTCAGTATAGTTTCAGTTTAGTGTCAGTGTAGTGTCAGTGTAGTGTCAGTATAGTGTCGGTGTAGTGTCAGTATAGTGTCAGTATAGTGTCAGTAGAGTGTCAGTAGAGTGTCAGTGTAGTGTCAGTATAGTGTCAGTATAGTGTCAGTGTAGTGTCAATGTAGTGTCAGTATAGTGTCAGTATAGTGTCAGTGTCAGTAGAGTGTCAGTGTAGTGTCAGTGTAGTATCAGTGAAGTCTCAGTATAGTGTCAGTATAGTGTCAGTATAGTGTCAGTATAGTGTCAGTATAGTGTCAGTGTAGTGTCAGTGTAGTATCATTGTAGTGTCAGTTGAGTGTCAGTATAGTATCAGGGTATTTTCAGTGTAGTGTCAGTATAGTGTCAGTATAGTGTCAGTGTAGTGTCAGTATAGTGTCAGTATAGTGTCAGTGTAGTGTCAGTATAGTGTCAGTATAGTGTCAGTGTAGTGTCAGTATAGTGTCAGTATAGTGTCAGTGTAGTGTCAATGTAGTGTCAGTATAGTGTCAGTGTAGTGTCAGTGTAGTGTCATTGTAGGGTCAGTTGAGTGTCAGTATAGTGTCAGTGTAGTGTTAGTATAGTGTCAGTATAGTGTCAGTGTAGTGTCAGTATAGTGTCAGTATAGTGTCAGTGTAGTGTCAGTATAGTGTCAGTGTAGTGTCAGTATAGTGTCAGTATAGTGTCAGTGTAGTGTCAGTATAGTGTCAGTATAGTGTCCGTGTAGTGTCAGTGTAGTGTCAGTATAGTGTCAGTGTAGTGTTAGTATAGTGTCATTATAGTGTCAGTGTAGTGTCAGTGTCAGTGGAGTGTCAGTGTAGTGTCAGTGTAGTGTCAGTGGAGTCTCAGTATAGTGTCAGTATAGTGTCAGTATAGTGTCAGTTTAGTGTCAGTGTAGTGTCAGTGTGGTGTCAGTGTAGTGTCAGTGTAGTGTCAGTGTAGTGTCAGTATAGTGTCAGTGTAGTGTCAGTGTAATGTCAGTGTCGTGTCAGTGTAGGGCCAGTGTAGTGTCAGTATAGTGTCAGTGTAGTGTCAGTGTAGGGCCAGTGTAGTGTCAGTATAGTGTCAGTGTAGTGTCAGTATAGTGTCAGTGTAGTGTCAGTGTAGTGTCAGAGTCAGTAGAGTGTCAGTGGAGAGTCAGTGGAGTGTCAGTGGAGTGTCAGTGTAGTGTCAGTGGAGTGTCAGTGGAGTGTCAGTGGAGTGTCAGTGTAGTGTCAGTGGAGTGTCAGTGTAGTGTCAGTATAGTGTAAGTATAGTGTCAGTGTAGTGTCAGTGTAGTGTCTGTATAGTGTCAGTAGTGTGTCAGTGTAGTGTCAGTATAGTGTCAGTGTAGTGTCAGTGTAGTGTCAGTGTAGTGTCAGTATAGTGTCAGTGTAGTGTCAGTATAGTGTCAGTATAGTGTCAGTATAGTGTCAGTTTAGTGTCAGTGTCAGTGTAGTGTCAGTGTAGTGTCAGTATAGTGTCAGTATAGTCTCAGTATAGTGTCAGTATAGTGTCAGTGTAGTGTCAGTGTCAGTGTAGTGTCAGTGTAGTGTCAGTGTAGTGTCAGTATAGTGTCAGTGTCAGTGTAGTGTCAGTATAGTGTCAGTATAGTGTCAGTATAGTGTAGTGTCAGTGTAGTGTCAGTGTAGTGTCAGTATAGTGTCAGTATACTGTCAATGTAGTGTCAGTGTAGTGTCAGTGTAGTGTCAGTGTGGTGTCAGTGTAGTGTCAGTGTAGTGTCAGTGTAGTGTCAGTAAAGTGTCAGTATAGTGTCAGTGTAGTGTCAGTATAGTGTCAGTAGAGTGTCAGTATAGTGTCAGTGTCAGTGTAGTGTCAGTGTAGTGTCAGTGTAGTGTCAGTATAGTGTCAGTGTAGTGTCAGTATAGTGTCAGTAGAGTGTCAGTATAGTGTAAGTGTCAGTGTAGTGTCAGTGTAGTGTCAGTGTAGTGTCAGTATAGTGTCAGTATAGTGTCAGTGTAGTTTCAGTATAGTGTCAGTGTAGTGTCAGTATAGTGTCAGTATAGTGTCAGTGTCAGTGTAGTGTCAGTATAGTGTCAGTATAGTGTCAGTATAGTGTCAGTATTGTGTCAGTGTAGTGTCAGTGTGGTGTCAGTGTAGTGTCAGTGTAGTGTCAGTGTAGTGTCAGTATAGTGTCAGTATAGTGTCAGTGTAGTGTCAGTATTGTGTCAGTAGAGTGTCAATATAGTGTCAGTGTCAGTGTGGTGTCAGTGTAGTGTCAGTATAGTGTCAGTATAGTGTCAGTGTCAGTGTAGTGTCAGTGTAGTGTCAGTGTAGTGTCAGTGTAGTGTCAGTATAGTGTCAGTATAGTGTCAGTATAGTGTCAGTGTAGTGTCAGTAGAGTGTCAGTGTAGTGTCAGTGTAGTGTCAGTATAATGTGAGTGTAGTGTCAGTGTAGTGTCATTGTAGTGTCAGTATAGTGTCAGTATAGTGTCAGTGTAGTGTCAGTGTAGTGTCAGTGTAGTGTCAGTATAGTGTCAGTGTAGTGTCAGTAGAGTGTCAGTATAGTGTCAGTATAGTGTCAGTTTAGTGTCAGTAGAGTGTCAGTGTAGTGTCAGTGTAGTGTCAGTATAGTGTCAATGTAGTGTCAGTGTCAGTGTAGTGTCAGTGTAGTGTCAGTATAGTGTCAGTGTAGTGTCAGTATAGTGTCAGTATAGTGTCAGTATAGTGTCAGTGTAGTGTCAGTATAGTGTCAGTGTAGTGTTAGTGTAGTGTCAGTGTAGTGTCAGTATAGTGTCAGTGTAGTGTCAGTAGAATGTCAGTATAGTGTCAGTATAGTGTCAGTTTAGTGTCAGTAGAGTGTCAGTGTAGTGTCAGTGTAGTGTCAGTATAGTGTCAGTGTAGTGTCAGTGTCAGTGTAGTGACAGTATAGTGTCAGTGTAGTGTTAGTGTAGTGTCAGTGTAGTGTCAGTATAGTGTCAGTGTAGTGTCAGTATAGTGTCAGTATAGTGTCAGTATAGTGTCTGTATAGTGTCAGTGTAGTGTCAGTAGAGTGTCAGTGTAGTGTCAGTATAGTGTCAGAGTAGTGTCAGTGTAGTGTCAGTGTAGTGTCAGTGTAGTGTCAGTATAGTGTCAGTGTAGTGTCAGTAGAGTGTCAGTATAGTGTCAGTGTAGTGTCAGTGTAGTGTCAGTGTAGTGTCAGTATAGTGTCAGTGTAGTGTCAGTATAGTGTCAGTTAAGTGTCAGTGTAGTGTCAGTATAGTGTCAGTATAGTGTCAGTGTAGTGTCAGTATAGTGTCAGTATAGTGTCAGTATAGTGTCAGTATAGTGTCAGTGTAGTGTCAGTATAGTGTCAGTGTAGTGTCAGTGTAGTGTCAGTGTAGTGTCAGTATAGTGTCAGTGTAGTGTCAGTATAGTGTCAGTATAGTGTCAGTGTCAGTGTAGTGTCAGTGTAGTGTCAGTGTAGTGTCAGTGGAGTCTCAGTATAGTGTCAGTATAGTGTCAGTATAGTGTCAGTTTAGTGTCAGTGTAGTGTCAGTGTGGTGTCAGTGTAGTGTCAGTGTAGTGTCAGTATAGTGTCAGTGTAATGTCAGTGTCGTGTCAGTGTAGGGCCAGTGTAGTGTCAGTATAGTGTCAGTGTAGTGTCAGTATAGTGTCAGTGGAGAGTCAGTGGAGTGTCAGTGGAGTGTCAGTGGAGAGTCAGTAGAGTGTCAGTGGAGAGTCAGTGGAGAGTCAGTGGAGTGTCAGTGGAGTGTCAGTGGAGAGTCAGTAGAGTGTCAGTGGAGTGTCAGTGGAGAGTCAGTGGAGTGTCAGTAGAGTGTCAGTGGAGAGTCAGTGGAGTGTCAGTGGAGTGTCAGTGGAGTGTCAGTGTAGTGTCAGTGGAGTGTCAGTGTAGTGTCAGTATAGTGTAAGTATAGTGTCAGTGTAGTGTCAGTGTAGTGTCAGTGTAGTGTCAGTATAGTGTCAGTGTAGTGTCAGTATAGTGTCAGTATAGTGTCAGTATAGTGTCAGTGTAGTGTCAGTGTCAGTGTAGTGTCAGTGTAGTGTCAGTATAGTGTCAGTATAGTGTCAGTATAGTGTCAGTATAGTGTCAGTGTAGTGTCAGTGTCAGTGTAGTGTCAGTGTAGTGTCAGTGTAGTGTCAGTATAGTGTCAGTGTCAGTGTAGTGTCAGTATAGTGTCAGTATAGTGTCAGTATAGTGTAGTGTCAGTGTAGTGTCAGTGTAGTGTCAGTGTAGTGTCAGTATAGTGTCAGTATAGTGTCAATGTAGTGTCAGTGTAGTGTCAGTGTAGTGTCAGTGTGGTGTCAGTGTAGTGTCAGTGTAGTGTCAGTATAGTGTCAGTAAAGTGTCAGTATAGTGTCAGTGTAGTGTCAGTATAGTGTCAGTAGAGTGTCAGTATAGTGTCAGTGTCAGTGTAGTGTCAGTGTAGTGTCAGTGTAGTGTCAGTGTAGTGTCAGTATAGTGTCAGTATAGTGTCAGTGTAGTGTCAGTATAGTGTCAGTAGAGTGTCAGTATAGTGTAAGTGTCAGTGTAGTGTCAGTGTAGTGTCAGTGTAGTGTCAGTATAGTGTCAGTATAGTGTCAGTGTAGTTTCAGTATAGTGTCAGTGTAGTGTCAGTATAGTGTCAGTATAGTGTCAGTGTCAGTGTAGTGTCAGTATAGTGTCAGTATAGTGTCAGTATAGTGTCAGTGTAGTGTCAGTGTGGTGTCAGTGTAGTGTCAGTGTAGTGTCAGTGTAGTGTCAGTATAGTGTCTGTATAGTGTCAGTGTAGTGTCAGTATTGTGTCAGTAGAGTGTCAGTATAGTGTCAGTGTCAGTGTGGTGTCAGTGTAGTGTCAGTATAGTGTCAGTATAGTGTCAGTGTCAGTGTAGTGTCAGTGTAGTGTCAGTGTAGTGTCAGTATAGTGTCAGTATAGTGTCAGTATAGTGTCAGTGTAGTGTCAGTAGAGTGTCAGTGTAGTGTCAGTGTAGTGTCAGTATAATGTCAGTGTAGTGTCAGTGTAGTGTCAGTGTAGTGTCAGTATAGTGTCAGTATAGTGTCAGTGTAGTGTCAGTGTAGTGTCAGTGTAGTGTCAGTATAGTGTCAGTGTAGTGTCAGTAGAGTGTCAGTATAGTGTCAGTATAGTGTCAGTATAGTGTCAGTTTAGTGTCAGTAGAGTGTCAGTGTAGTGTCAGTGTAGTGTCAGTATAGTGTCAATGTAGTGTCAGTGTCAGTGTAGTGTCAGTGTAGTGTCAGTATAGTGTCAGTGTAGTGTCAGTATAGTGTCAGTATAGTGTCAGTATAGTGTCAGTGTAGTGTCAGTATAGTGTCAGTGTAGTGTTAGTGTAGTGTCAGTATAATGTGAGTGTAGTGTCAGTGTAGTGTCAGTGTAGTGTCAGTATAGTGTCTGTGTAGTGTCAGTGTAGTGTCAGTGTAGTGTCAGTATAGTGTCAGTGTAGTGTCAGTAGAGTGTCAGTATAGTGTCAGTATAGTGTCAGTTTAGTGTCAGTAGAGTGTCAGTGTAGTGTCAGTGTAGTGTCAGTATAGTGTCAATGTAGTGTCAGTGTCAGTGTAGTGTCAGTGTAGTGTCAGTATAGTGTCAGTGTAGTGTCAGTATAGTGTCAGTATAGTGTCAGTATAGTGTCAGTGTAGTGTCAGTATAGTGTCAGTGTAGTGTTAGTGTAGTGTCAGTGTAGTGTCAGTATAGTGTCAGTGTAGTGTCAGTAGAATGTCAGTATAGTGTCAGTATAGTGTCAGTTTAGTGTCAGTAGAGTGTCAGTGTAGTGTCAGTGTAGTGTCAGTATAGTGTCAGTGTAGTGTCAGTGTCAGTGTAGTGACAGTATAGTGTCAGTGTAGTGTTAGTGTAGTGTCAGTGTAGTGTCAGTATAGTGTCAGTGTAGTGTCAGTATAGTGTCAGTATAGTGTCAGTATAGTGTCTGTATAGTGTCAGTGTAGTGTCAGTAGAGTGTCAGTGTAGTGTCAGTATAGTGTCAGAGTAGTGTCAGTGTAGTGTCAGTGTAGTGTCAGTGTAGTGTCAGTATAGTGTCAGTGTAGTGTCAGTAGAGTGTCAGTATAGTGTCAGTGTAGTGTCAGTGTAGTGTCAGTGTAGTGTCAGTATAGTGTCAGTGTAGTGTCAGTATAGTGTCAGTTAAGTGTCAGTGTAGTGTCAGTATAGTGTCAGTATAGTGTCAGTGTAGTGTCAGTATAGTGTCAGTATAGTGTCAGTATAGTGTCAGTATAGTGTCAGTGTAGTGTCAGTATAGTGTCAGTGTAGTGTCAGTGTAGTGTCAGTATAGTGTCAGTGTAGTGTCAGTATAGTGTCAGTATAGTGTCAGTGTCAGTGTAGTGTCAGTGTAGTGTCAGTGTAGTGTCAGTAGAGTCTCAGTATAGTGTCAGTATAGTGTCAGTATAGTGTCAGTTTAGTGTCAGTGTAGTGTCAGTGTGGTGTCAGTGTAGTGTCAGTGTAGTGTCAGTGTAGTGTCAGTATAGTGTCAGTGTAGTGTCAGTGTAATGTCAGTGTCGTGTCAGTGTAGGGCCAGTGTAGTGTCAGTATAGTGTCAGTGTTTTGTCAGTATAGTGTCAGTGTAGTGTCAGTATAGTGTCAGTGTAGTGTCAGTGTAGTGTCAGAGTCAGTAGAGTGTCAGTGGAGAGTCAGTGGAGTGTCAGTGGAGTGTCAGTGGAGTGTCAGTGTAGTGTCAGTGGAGTGTCAGTGTAGTGTCAGTATAGTGTAAGTATAGTGTCAGTGTAGTGTCAGTGTAGTGTCAGTGTAGTGTCAGTATAGTGTCAGTGTAGTGTCAGTATAGTGTCAGTATAGTGTCAGTATAGTGTCAGTGTAGTGTCAGTGTCAGTGTAGTGTCAGTGTAGTGTCAGTATAGTGTCAGTATAGTGTCAGTATAGTGTCAGTATAGTGTCAGTGTAGTGTCAGTGTCAGTGTAGTGTCAGTGTAGTGTCAGTGTAGTGTCAGTATAGTGTCAGTGTCAGTGTAGTGTCAGTATAGTGTCAGTATAGTGTCAGTATAGTGTAGTGTCAGTGTAGTGTCAGTGTAGTGTCAGTGTAGTGTCAGTATAGTGTCAGTATAGTGTCAATGTAGTGTCAGTGTAGTGTCAGTGTAGTGTCAGTGTGGTGTCAGTGTAGTGTCAGTGTAGTGTCAGTGTAGTGTCAGTAAAGTGTCAGTATAGTGTCAGTGTAGTGTCAGTATAGTGTCAGTAGAGTGTCAGTATAGTGTCCGTGTCAGTGTAGTGTCAGTGTAGTGTCAGTGTAGTGTCAGTGTAGTGTCAGTATAGTGTCAGTATAGTGTCAGTGTAGTGTCAGTATAGTGTCAGTAGAGTGTCAGTATAGTGTAAGTGTCAGTGTAGTGTCAGTGTAGTGTCAGTGTAGTGTCAGTATAGTGTCAGTATAGTGTCAGTGTAGTTTCAGTATAGTGTCAGTGTAGTGTCAGTATAGTGTCAGTATAGTGTCAGTGTCAGTGTAGTGTCAGTATAGTGTCAGTATAGTGTCAGTATAGTGTCAGTGTGGTGTCAGTGTAGTGTCAGTGTAGTGTCAGTGTAGTGTCAGTATAGTGTCTGTATAGTGTCAGTGTAGTGTCAGTATTGTGTCAGTAGAGTGTCAGTATAGTGTCAGTGTCAGTGTGGTGTCAGTGTAGTGTCAGTATAGTGTCAGTATAGTGTCAGTGTCAGTGTAGTGTCAGTGTAGTGTCAGTGTAGTGTCAGTATAGTGTCAGTATAGTGTCAGTATAGTGTCAGTGTAGTGTCAGTAGAGTGTCAGTGTAGTGTCAGTGTAGTGTCAGTATAATGTCAGTGTAGTGTCAGTGTAGTGTCAGTGTAGTGTCAGTATAGTGTCAGTATAGTGTCAGTGTAGTGTCAGTGTAGTGTCAGTGTAGTGTCAGTATAGTGTCAGTGTAGTGTCAGTAGAGTGTCAGTATAGTGTCAGTATAGTGTCAGTATAGTGTCAGTTTAGTGTCAGTAGAGTGTCAGTGTAGTGTCAGTGTAGTGTCAGTATAGTGTCAATGTAGTGTCAGTGTCAGTGTAGTGTCAGTGTAGTGTCAGTATAGTGTCAGTGTAGTGTCAGTATAGTGTCAGTATAGTGTCAGTATAGTGTCAGTGTAGTGTCAGTATAGTGTCAGTGTAGTGTTAGTGTAGTGTCAGTGTAGTGTCAGTATAGTGTCAGTGTAGTGTCAGTAGAATGTCAGTATAGTGTCAGTATAGTGTCAGTTTAGTGTCAGTAGAGTGTCAGTATAGTGTCAGTGTAGTGTCAGTATAGTGTCAGTGTAGTGTCAGTGTCAGTGTAGTGACAGTATAGTGTCAGTGTAGTGTCAGTGTAGTGTCAGTGTAGTGTCAGTGTAGTGTCAGTGTAGTGTCAGTATAGTGTCAGTGTAGTGTCAGTATAGTGTCAGTATAGTGTCAGTATAGTGTCTGTATAGTGTCAGTGTAGTGTCAGTAGAGTGTCAGTGTAGTGTCAGTATAGTGTCAGAGTAGTGTCAGTGTAGTGTCAGTGTAGTGTCAGTGTAGTGTCAGTATAGTGTCAGTGTAGTGTCAGTAGAGTGTCATCATAGTGTCAGTATAGTGTCAGTGTAGTGTCAGTGTAGTGTCAGTATAGTGTCAGTGTAGTGTCAGTATAGTGTCAGTATAGTGTCAGTATAGTGTCAGTGTAGTGTCAGTGTAGTGTCAGTATAGTGTCAGTGTAGTGTCAGTATAGTGTCAGTGTAGTGTCAGTGTAGTGTCAGTATAGTGTCAGTGTAGTGTCAGTATAGTGTCAGTGTAGTGACAGTATAGTGTCAGTGTAGTGTCAGTGTAGTGTCAGTGTAGTGTCAGTATAGTGTCAGTGTAGTGTCAGTGTAGTGTCAGTGTCAGTGTAGTGTCAGTATAGTGTCAGTATAGTGTCAGTGTAGTGTCAGTATAGTGTCAGTGTAGTGTCAGTGTAGTGTCAGTGTCAGTGTAGTGTCAGTATAGTGTCAGTATAGTGTCAGTGTAGTGTCAGTATAGTGTCAGTGTAGTGTCAGTGTAGTGTCAGTGTCAGTGTAGTGTCAGTGTAGTGTCAGTATAGTGTCAGTGTAGTGTCAGTGTCAGTGTAGTGTCAGTATAGTGTCAGTATAGTGTCAGTGTAGTGTCAGTATAGTGTCAGTGTAGTGTCAGTGTAGTGTCAGTGTCAGTGTAGTGTCAGTGTAGTGTCAGTATAGTGTCAGTGTAGTGTCAGTGTAGTGTCAGTGTCAGTGTAGTGTCAGTATAGTGTCAGTATAGTGTCAGTATAGTGTCAGTATAGTGTCAGTATAGTGTCAGTATAGTGTCAGTGTAGTGTCAGTATAGTGTCAGTGTAGTGTCAGTGTAGTGTCAGTATAGTGTCAGTGTCAGTGTAGTGTCAGTATAGTGTCAGTATAGTGTCAGTGTAGTGTCAGTAGAGTGTCAGTATAGTGTCAGTGTAGTGTCAGTATAGTGTCAGTGTAGTGTCAGTGTAGTGTCAGTGTCAGTGTAGTGTCAGTATAGTGTCAGTATAGTGTCAGTGTAGTGTCAGTATAGTGTCAGTATAGTGTCAGTATAGTGTCAGTATAGTGTCAGTGTAGTGTCAGTATAGTGTCAGTGTAGGGCCTGTGTAGTGTCAGTGTAGTGTCAGTGTCAGTGTAGTGTCAGTGTAGTGTCAGTATAGTGTCAGTATAGTGTCAGTGTAGTGTCAGTATAGTGTCAGTATAGTGTCAGTATAGTGTCAGTATAGTGTCAGTGTAGTGTCAGTATAGTGTCAGTGTAGGGCCTGTGTAGTGTCAGTGTAGTGTCAGTATAGTGTCAGTGTAGTGTCAGTATAGTGTCAGTATAGTGTCAGTGTCAGTGTAGTGTCAGTGTAGTGTCAGTGTAGTGTCAGTGTAGTTTCAGTGTCAGTGTAGTGTCAGTGTAGTGTCAGTAGAGTGTCAGTATAGTGTCACTAGAGTGTCAGTGTAGTGTCAGTAGAGTGTCAGTGTAGTTTCAGTGTCAGTATAGTGTCAGTGTAGTGTCAGTGTAGTGTCAGTGTAGTGTCAGTAGAGTGTCAGTGTAGTGTCAGTATAGTGTCAGTATAGTGTCAGTGTAGTGTCAGTGTAGTGTCAGTATAGTGTCAGTATAGTGTCAGTATAGTGTCCGTATAGTGTCAGTGTAGTGTCAGTGTAGTGTCAGTATAGTGTCAGTGTAGGGCCTGTGTAGTGTCAGTGTAGTGTCAGTGTAGTTTCAGTGTAGGGCCAGTGTAGTGTCAGTGTAGTGTCAGTGTAGTGTCAGTGTAGGGCCTGTGTAGTGTCAGTGTAGTGTCAGTATAGTGTCAGTGTAGTGGCAGTGTAGTGTCAGTGTAGTGTCAGTGTAGTGTCAGTATAGTGTCAGTATAGTGTCAGTGTAGTGTCAGTGTAGTGTCAGTATAGTGTCAGTGTAGTGTCAGTGTAGTGTCAGTATAGTGTCAGTGTAGTGTCAGTGTAGTGTCAGTGTAGTGTCAGTGTAGTGTCAGTGTAGTGTCAGTGTAGTGTCAGTATAGTGTCAGTATAGTGTCAGTGTAGTGTCAGTGTAGTGTCAGTATAGTGTCAGTGTAGTGTCAGTGTAGTTTCAGTGTCAGTGTAGTGTCAGTAGAGTGTCAGTGTAGTGTCAGTGTAGTTTCAGTGTAGGGCCAGTGTAGTGTCAGTGTAGTGTCAGTGTAGTGTCAGTGTAGGGCCTGTGTAGGACATGAGAGGTGTAACAGCAGTAAGTGATACAGTTAACTGGTTATTCTTACGGTAATTGTAATTCTGGGATGCAGAGAGTCTTGGCTCACTTCTGGCTCGATAAGAGATGTTGGGAGTCACAGGAGTGTTCTGTGTGTGTGTGTGTGTGAGTGTGTGTGTGTGTGTGTGTATGTGTGTGTGTGTGTGTGTGTGTGTGTGTGTGTGTGCGTGCGCGCTTGCGTCTGGTCCTCTGCAGCTCAGTTTGTATAGCATGGCGCTTGCAATGCCACGATAGTGGGTTCGATTCCCGGGACCACACATACATAAAATTTATGCATGAATGACTGTAAATTGCTTTGGATGAATGCGTCTGCTAAATGGCATACATATTATTATGTGGTGAAGTGGTGAGTGTACTTGTCTAGAGAGGTGTGACTCATGCCATAAGGAGAAAGAAATTAGTGGGGGAAGGGTATTAAACCTTTATTTGATCATAATGTCAGGTAAAGAAAATACATGGAAATACATTCCTGTTCTTCACTAAATTAAGATGCGTCTGTGATGTCATACTCAACACCATCACAGGGGTACCTAATGATCACAGTCATAGTAAGAGAGAGAGCAATGCACCCTGGGTGTTGACCTTTCAACCCTAATGTCAGAAGCTCACTCAGCATCAGGTCCCTTGTTTAAGTCATGAACAGTGCTCAAATGGTTACTCCATGGCCTCTACATTAGTTCCTGTAACACACACACACACACACACACACACACACCGCAGACACAACACAGCCAGCCCTGTGCCAAGTGGTGTAATACTGCTCATATTTATGTCTCCCAGTTGACTGGTATCAGATTATACCTGGCACAGATAGAACCATCACCACAGCATTGCAAATTGTCATAACACATAATTCAAACAAAAGTAACTCCCTTGCCAGCACAGAGCACACCCGGTGCAATGTTCCTAAGAAATATTACCTGAATGACGATTATATCAGTCCTGTCACATTTGGAGATTTGTGGTCACAACTGTGGCCATCTTGTGAAAAGGAAAATTATTTCTACATTCTTATGAGTGTGAATGAGTAACTGACAGTCTGGTAAGGTTGTTCCCTTTGGGGCAGAAGCCTGATTGGCCAAACAGGGTATGTCATCCTCTGTCCTCATATTTCCTCTCACACTACTCCATCACAGAGACTGAGCTATGTCTGAGGTCATGGTAGAGTGGAAGTTAGCCAGTCTCTCCTCCATCAGTGGGCTAAAGGTACACAGCAGGGGATCCAGGGACTGTGGTGGTGGAAGTGAGGCTCAGCGTATAGAGAGAGAGAGAGAGAGTGAGGGAGAGAGGGAGAGAGGGAGAGAGAGAGGGAGGGAGAGAGGGAGAGAGAGAGCACCCGGCCTCACCCTACTAGAATCTGAAGTCAAATGTCTACTGTTTGCTGATGATCTGGTGCTTCTGTCACCAACCAAGGAGGGCCTACCACCTAGATCTTCTGCACAGATTCTGTCAGACCTTGGGCCCTGACTGTAAATATCAGTAAGACAAAAGCAATGGTGTTCCAAAAAAGGTCCAGTTGCCAAGGACCACAAATACAAATTCCATCTAGACACCGTTGCCCTAGAGCACACAAAAAACTATACATACCTCGGCCTAAACATCAGCGCCACAGGTAACTTCCACAAAGCTGTGAACGATCTGAGAGACAAGGCAAGAAAGGGCCTTCTATGCCATCAAAAGGAACATAAAATTCGACATACCAATTAGGATCTGGCAAAAAATAATTGAATCAGTTATACAACCCATTGCCCTTTATGGTTGTGAGGTCTGGGGTCCGCTCACCAACCAAGAATTCACAAAATGGGACAAACACCAAATTGAGAATCTGCATGCAGAATTCTGCAAAAATATCCTCAGTGTACAACGTAAAACACCAAATAATGCATGCAGAGCAGAATTAGGCCGATACCCGCTAATTATCAAAATCCAGAAAAGAGCCGTTAAATTCTATAACCACTTAAAAGGAAGTGAGTCCCCTAAGTGAGCTGGTCCTGGGGCTCTGTTCCCGAACACAAACTGTGAAATACCACAGTGTGCCATCACAGCAGCAATATTTGTGACCTGTTGCCACAAGAAAAGGGCAACCAGTGAAGAACAAACACCACTGTAAATACAACCCATATTTATGTTTATTTATTTTCCCTTATGTACTTGAACTATTTGCACATATTTACAACACTGTATATAGACATAATATGACATTTGAAATGGAACTTCTGAGTGTAATGTTTGCTGTTAATATTTATTGTTTATTTCATCTTTTGTTTATTATCTATTTAACTTGCTTTGGCCAATGTAAACATACGTTTCCCATGCCAATAAAGCCCTTTGAATTGAATTGAAATTAAATTGAGAGAGAGATCATTTGATGTATGATGTACAGGTGGCTGCATGGACATTTCTTTTTTAAACAAAATAAAATTAAGCATAACTCTGAATGGGAGCGGAAAGTGAATGTAACTATCTACTTCACTTGCTTTGGCAATGTTAACATATGTTTCCCATGCCAATAAAGCCCTTAAATTGAATTGAAGTTGAATTGAGAGAGAGAGAGAGAGAGAGAGAGAGAGAAGAGAGAGAGAGAGAGAGAGAGAGAGAGAGAGAGAGGAGAGAGAGAGAGAGAGAGAGAGAGAGAGAGAGAGAGAGAGAGAGAGAAGAGAGAGAGAGAGAGAACACACTGATGCTGGACACATACTGTTTACAATAGCTTGAAAGTCCGGCACGGGCCGGCGCAGTGGGAGGGAAGTGCTTCATCAAGTATTGAAGGAGCTCAAGGTGACATTATGGGATTCTAATTATATCAATTATTTAGCACACACAGGCGGTCACTCCTTATGAACGACTGAGCCCATCGCCCTGGTAACAGAGAGAGCAGGAAGGTGCTGAAGATGGAGTTTGTTTCTGGGAGGGATAGAGGGTGGGAGGGAGGGATAGAGGGTGGGAGGGAGGGAGGGGAGGGGAGGGGAGGGGAGGGAGGGAGGGAGGTGGGTCAGTGACTGACTGAGGCTGCCCACTTAAAATACACACGGTGACTGGACACACTCACACTGCCCTTAGTCCCACTGTCTGCCACACGTACCATCATGGATGGATGTTTATCACAGCTGAAATGAAGTATGAAAGTTGTCGGTGCAGTTGAGCATGTAGACAAGGCCTGTGAAAGTACATTTATGTATGTACATCAGATGATACAATGATGACAGCTTGCTATACAATTCATTGGATTGTTTGATATAAGGAATTCACTCACACCTTGGTGGAAGCTAGGTTGACTGATTCCCAGGACGTAGCAGTCCTTCACTTTTGGTGTGAGTGTCAGAGTTTTCCCGATATAGTATATCCTTTAAACTTCAGGAAGGGCTGAGACAGATGGGGTTTTTCTTTCCGCAAGGTGAGCGAAAATCCTGGATGAAACTTGATTTATTAATTTGCCCTTTAATCCCCCATCTCTACCCTTTCATATGCAGCGCAGTGTGCCTGTAAAGTGTACACCCAGCAGAAATCAAACAGACTTCGATAAATAACCAGTTTGTCGGGGAGCCAACCAATGTTGGAAAACACACAGTCATCCTAAAGATGAATGGAGGGAGTGATGACATTCTGTTAACTGCAGGAGTAATAATGTCAGTTAGGTTCAAACGCTCGGCACTAAATACTACAGTGCCTTCGCAAAGTATTCAGACCCCTTGACTTTTTTCACATTTTGTTACGTTACAGCTTTATTTTAAAATTGATTAAATCGTTATTTTTCCTCATCAATCTACACACAATACCGCATAATGACAAATCAAAAACAGGTTTGTAGAACTTTTTGCTAATTTATTACGAATAAAAAAACAGAAATATCACATTTACATAAGTATTCAGACCCTTTACTCAGTACTTTGTTGAAGCACCTTTGACAGCGATTACAGCATTGAGTCTTCTTGGGTATGACGCTGCAAGCTGGCACACCTGTTTTTGGGGAGTTTCTCCCATTCTTCTCTGCAGATCCTCTTCGCGTCTCAGTTCAGGTTGGATGGGGAGCGTTGCTGCACAGCTATTTTCAGGTCTCTCTCAGAGATGTCCGATCGGGTTCAAGTCCGGGCTTGGCTGGGCCACTCAAGGACATTGGAAGGTGAACCTTCGCCCCAGTCTGAGGTCCTGAGCACTCTGGAGCAGGTTTTCATAAAGGATTTCTCTGTACTTTGCTCCATTCATCATTCCCTCGACCCTGACTAGTCTCCCAGTCCCTGCCGCTGAAAAACATCCCCACAGCATGATGCTGCCACCACCATGCTTCACGTAGGGATGGTGCCAGGTTTTCTCCAGACGTGACGCTTGGCATTCAGGCCAAAGAGTTCAATCTTGGTTTCATCAGACCAGAGAATCTTGTTTCTCAGGTCTGAGAGTCTTTAGGTGCCTTTGGCAAACTCCAAGCGGGCTGTCATGTGCCTTTTACTGAGGAGTGGCTTCCGTCTGGCCACTCTACCATAAAGGCCTGATTGATGGAGTGTGCAGAGATGGCTGTCCTTCTGGAAGGTTCTACCATCTCCACATTGGAACTCTAGAGCTGTCAGAGTGACCATCGGGTTCTTGGTCACCTCCCTGATCAAGGCCCTTCCCCCCGATTGCTCAGTTTGGCCGTGCGGCAGCTCTAGGAAGAGTCTTGGTGGTTCCAAACTTCTTCCATTTAAGAATGATGGAGGTCACTGTGTTCTTTGGGACCTTCAATGCTGCAGAACATTTTTGCTACCCTTCCCCAGATCTGTGCCTCGACGCAATCCTGTCTCTGACCTCTACGGACAATTCCTTCGACCTCGGCTTGGTTTTTGCTCTGACATGCACTGTCAACTGTGGGACTTATATAGACAGGTGTGTGCCTTTCCAAATCATGTCCAATCAATTGAATTGACCACAGGTGACTCCAATCAATTTGTAGAAACATCTCAAGGATGATCAATGGAAACAGGAGCACCTGAGCTCAATTTCGAGTCTCATAGCGAAGGGTCTAAATTCTCATGTAAATAAGGTATTTCTGTTTTTTAAGTTGCAAATATTTCTAAAAAACGGTTTTCGCTTTGTCATTATGGGGTATTGTGTGTAGATTGCTGAGGATTTGTATTTATTTAATCCGTTTTAGAATAAGGCTGTAACGTAACCAAAGGTGAGAAAAGTCAAGGGTCTGAATACTACAGCAATCACCATCACTCTCACACAGTCACCCTGCTCTATACACGCCAGACATAGTCATGGAGATGACTCATATTATCTGCTTGTAATCACGTTAGCAGTGACTCAGTACTGCATACTGTATATGACAATGTTATCATTTATTTTAAAGATCTGCTGATCCAATGTTGATGCCAACACACCATGGTAAGACTTGTGTGTAATCACAGTTGTCATCGAACTTCCTGTCACTTGTTGGGAATGAGAAGACTTCCTGGCAGCATGTGTTGATGTAAAAACAAACGAAACTAGTAGGTGTGGCGAGAGGTTCAGTCAACCCACCCTTCATTTTTTGGGGGTGGTAGTGGTGTGACATATTCCCTCCACCTGTGCCCCATTGGTCCCTCACGTACCCCTCTCCCCAGCCTCCTCTCTCCCTCCCCCTCCCTGTCTCTCTCTCTCCCCAGCCTCCTCTCTCCCTCCCCCTCCCTGTCTCTCTCTCTCCCCAGCCTCCTCTCTCCCTCCCCCTCCCTGTCTCTCTCTCTCCCTCCCCGTCGCTCTCCTCCCGCCCCTCCCTGTCTCTCTCTCTTCCTCCCCCTTCCTGTCTCTCTTCCTCCCTCTCTCCAGCCTCCTCTCTCTCTCTCCCCTCTCCTGTCTCTCTTCCTCCCTCTCTGTCTCTCTCCCTCCCCTCCCTGTCGCTTCTCTCTCTCCCTCCCTCCCCTCACTGTCTCTCTCCCTCCCTCCCCCTCCCTGTCTCTCTCCTTACTCCCCCTCCTGTATCTCTCTCTCTCTCCGCTCCCTGTCTCTCTCCCTCCCTCCCCTCCCTCCCCTCCCTGTCTCTTTTCCTCCCCTCTCTGTCTCTCCTCTCCTCCTCTCTCTCTCTCTCTCTCTCTCTCTCTCTCTCTCTCTCTCTCTCTCTCTCTCTCTCTCTCTCTCTCTCTCTCTCTCTCTCTCTCTCTCTCTCTCTCTCTCTCTCTATCTCTCTCCCAGCCCTTCTTCTCCCCCTTTCCGTTCTCGATCCCCACCGGGACCCTGTGTTTTCACTTCTAAGGTTGTCTTTCAATCCATTTCCTTTATCGCCTGCCGTAAAAAGAGCAGCAGCAGAGAATATATATTTATTTATTTAGCCAGAGAGGCAGGGGGTTCTGTGTGCAGCATCTCTTGATCTCAGAGAATTGCCTGAAAGCTTTGCTTTCCAGGAAGAGACTGCAGTGTTGGAGGAGGCCTGCCTCCCTCCTCTCCTCTCCTCCACTCATCCCTCCTTTTTCCCCCAGGCTTTATCTCAGTCTGTTGATGTATGAATAATGAATGGCCAGGGACACAGCAACATCAGTGATGCATACTGCCTCCATAATGAGATCCCCACTATGGAGATCTCCCGAGTGGCGCAGTGGTCTAAGGCACTGCATCGCAGTGCTAGCTGTGCCACTAGAGATCCTGGTTTGAATCCAGGCTCTGTCGTAGCCGGCCGCGACCGGGAGACCCATGGGGCGGTGCACAATTGGCCCAGGGTAGGGGAGGGAATGGCCGGCAGGGATGTAGCTCAGTTGGTAGAGCATGGCGTTTGCAACGCCAGGGTTGTGGGTTTGATTCCCATGGGGGGCCAGTATGAAAAAATAATAATTTATGCACTCACTAACTGTAAGTCGCTCTGGATAAGAGCGTCTGCTAAATGACTAAAATGTAATGTAAAATGAGAGGAGGTGAGGATCTACTGTATACTGTAGAATAACAGGCTGGCTGCGCTGCACATCTGAACATGTTAATAAACTGCCAGTAAACACAATTGTTAAGCATCAGTAATCAAGGTAAATGGATTCTCCTGTATAAAGGTCTATAACACAACATGCCCGGGGTAGAAGAGAAGAAAACACATAGAGAAGCAGCAATGTTATACAATAACAACCTAGTCCTCCATCTATATTATTCTTGACCCCATTGTCTAGTTAGGGCCCAGAGCCACTACACACTTGGTTAGTCACTCCTGACCCCTCCACCGGACACAAAGGCTCTAGTGTGACATGGTGACCTGTTCTGCTGGAGTGGACTATAGTGACCTGTAGGATGACATTTGACCTAAAAGGTGAAAGATCATTGAGCAACATTGAATGACAACATTTCCTGGAATGGGGATAGAACAATCTGTCTTCCTTTGGTGATATCAGCAAATAAACATCTATGAATCAAATAAATTATGAATAAAAAAATGAATTGAAAAAAATAGTTTGTAGGGGAGAGTGGGGTAAGTTGATATGTTTTTTACATTCAGCATCACTCTGTCTAACAAAGAGATCTACATATATTTCAGGTTGTTGTTAGCCGCGGGACAGGGTAAGTTAAGCAGCCTACACATTTCTGTACCAAATGAAATATAACCGCTCTCTGTCTTTATTTCCCAAACACAATTCAACACAATCGCAATTACTTTTTTGTCTTTCAATAATTCAAAGCATATTTTAACACAGGCTTAACACTTAACAAACACTTTGTACTTTACTTTGTATTACGCCTGGGAGGAAAACACTTCAATTTGCTCATTTTGCCATTGGCTCAACCATTGGCTTCACTTACCCCATGGCAAACATTTGGACCATATTAGCCCACACAGCTCCAAGGATGTACTTTCATGCTAGGTTTAGGACCTCAGGTTGGAGCTTATAGAGACCCCAACTGATCTATAGAACAATCTGAAAATGATCTAATTTTGTTTAGATTCAAGCATCATGAAAGCTCATCATAATAAATTGATTTGACTTTGTGAAAATCTGTTTTTTGGACCTAACATGCTTACCCCTTTTTCCATGAGGTTTCTTCCTTCACAGACTCCATGAAATGATGACCTCTTCCTAAATATTTGGTCAAATTATTAATTTTGTGTATGGTATCATAGAAACAAGGGTGCCTCACCTTACCCCTTTGGCTCAACTTACCCCACTCTCCCCTAAATACATAATTCAGTATATAAGTAGAGGTCAGGTAACTGTAGAAGACAGAAACACACCTGTTGTCATGGGGGATTTTCACCCTGACCTCTGAACTTTGACCCCCCAGAAGGGAATTTCCTCTTGGTCTAATGGTCTAAGACGTTGGTTGCTCCCGTGGGAGACCCGGGTTCATATCCCGCGTGTTACAATTAGACTACCGCTCCTAGGCCCATCAGTGCACCTTGTCTGGTGCAGAGTGTGTATTGTTTGAATGGCAGCAGTAAGTGCATCATATGCAGGCCTCCCCTCTCTCATTACCCCGCAACAGCCTACTCACAGGCACAAGTCAAGCATGATCTGTGCTTAACGGCACCACCACAGGTCAAGCATGCGCTGTGCTTAACGGCCCCCTTGTCAGCCAGGATAAATAGCCCAGCAGCCCTGATTGCTAAATTATATCTTCACTTAGTCATCTATCAATCATACCCCTGCATAAGGAGGAGTGCAGGACCCAACCCCTGACAGCCTGATAGAGGGAGGAGGAGGGAGAGGTAGGGGGGATGAGCCCGGTGGGGTTATAATGTGGGGCGGGGCGGGGAGGGAGAGAGAGAATGAGCCCGGTGGGGTTAAGCGCTGTGGGGCAGGGAGAGAGGGAGAGAGGAGGGGGGGAGCCCAGTGGGGGTATGATGTGGGGCAGGGAGAGAGGAGGGGGAGCCCAGTGGGGGTATGATGTGGGGCAGGGAGAGATAGAGGAGAGAGGGAGGATGTTTCTCCTCTGTCAGAGATCCATTAGCTAATGGAGGTCTTGAGCTCTGTCACTTCACCTTCTGTGTTATTCCTACCGCCGACTCCACACACACACACACACACACACACACACACTCACCTGCTATGCTTCAGAGACTGAGTGTGTGTATGCAATCAATGTGAATACAAGATGTGTGGTTGGGTACAGTACTCCGATGGTCATTGTGACTTTATATGTTCCTAAATTCAGTGTGATAAATGAACTCAAGAGGAGAGAGGAGAGAGGAGAGAGGAGAGGAGAGAGGAGAGAGGAGAGAGGAGAGAGGAGAGAGGAGGAGAGAGGAGAGAGGAGAGGGGAGAGGGGAGAGGGGAGAGGGGAGAGAGGAGAGAGGAGAGAGGAGAGAGCACATGGGACTGAAACTCATTGGTGTCAGTAAGACATCTGTGGTTTGATTGGGCCTTGAGGCTAGGAATGGGAAAATAACCTTTCCATATACCTCCACGCGCACGCACGCACGCACGCACGCACGCACGCACACACACACACACACACACACACACACTCTCCGCCTGCAGCCTGGCTGATCAATAACCCCAGGCAGGGTACATCTGTCTAATTAAGAAGGCCTTTCTCACTGAGCATTGTTTATGAAAGCAAACTCGTCATGACGTCTGCAGCGCCTGACACTTCACTAACACTTTCCATTATGTGAGCTTCTACATTCGACGTTTGTGACCACACAATTGGCAGTGTGATTAAAATTGCGCAACATCACAGGGCTAGTGAAATGTGCTTGATGTTGCTGCTAGCTCTACGACACACAGACGATCCAGAATGACATTTCCAGGACAATCTGTGTCCTTTCCCCGTCGTTTCCAGGACCCCCATGATGCTTTGCAGCCAGGGCCTGGAACAGTGTGAGGTCAGCAGAAAGAGCGTTTTAACAAGCTAATCAGATCGGAGTGGCTCAAATTAAATATGCACAATGAGAAAATACACTTCATTTCTGCTGAGGACCGTAAATGCAAATGATGAATCAATTACATGCAATGCGCACTTCAATGGGAAGCCATCATTAATATGTTAAGGGAACTTGCTGGGCATATTCACCATGCTATTTGGCTGTAATGAGTTTGTATAGTGTGTGTTTATTGAGTGTGTATTTTGTGAGATTGCACAAAATGTTACCAAGAAAAATGTTAACAAGGAAAATGTTACCAAGAAAATCTTTACTAACAGCTTCACAAAGATGACAAGCACATCGACAGGTTCACAGACAAGAGGGAACTTTAATTAAATATTGTGAAAGTTGAAAAGTTAATTTACATTTCAAAGTTAATCAAAAAAAATGATAATCTTTACAGTAGCTTAATTTCCTCTTTTCCCTATCTGTTAATATATAACTGATCTATGGGTCCAGTCAAACACAAGGCTTGGTAGCAAGAAGAGATGGGTTCAAAAGGATCATAATAGGATTCAGAGAACAATGATTTCATTGACCAGGTGAGCACCTCCCCGACAGGGGAAGCTCTTGGCTGGGCGGTTACACAGTAAACCTGAAACTCATCTGTTCCTATCCCCAAACACAGGAGAACTGAGTCGCAATGCAGATACACTGAAATCAGCATTACACAACTGCATTTTACAACAGACTCCCTCATCTTCAGAATCCTCAGTTTAAATTATCCCCCTCCTATGAAGTCACATTAAAAAATATCCTTCAGCAAGTACATTTTAAAAAATGCCACACTCTCTTTCAGAGGACTGTTGGCATGCACACACACACGCACACACACACACGCACGCACACACACACACACACACACACACACACACACACACACACACACACACACACACACACACACACACACACACACACACACACACACACACACACACACACACACACACACACACACACACACACACACACACACACACACACACACACACACACACACACACACACACACACACACACACACACTACAAAGAGTGGTTATGTGATCCATGTCAGCGATAAACAGGTGCTCAATTTGTATATAAAGGGAGGTGAAGAGGGGGTCAGAAGAGGGCAGTAGTAATTGTCGAAGCAAGGGTGTAAAATGACTTGTGTGTTACAAATGATTGTGCTGTCATTTAGAACGGTTCATAATCACATCTTTTTTAGTACCATTACCTTTCTCCAACAGAATCAAACAGTAGATATAATGTGGTTGTACCATCAACCCACCCCTAGCTGTGGAGGGTGGAGGTCTAATATATATATATATACAGTTGAAGTCGGATGTTTACATACACTTAGGTTGGAGTCATTAAAACTTGTTTTTCAACCACTCCACAGATTTCCTGTTAACAAACTATAGTTTTGGCAAGTCGGTTAGGACATCTACTTTGTGCATGACACAAATAACTTTTCCAACAATTGTTTACAGACAGATTATTTCACTTATAATTCACTGTATCACAATTCCAGTGGGTCAGAAGTTTACATACACTACGTTGACTGTGCCTTTAAACAGCTTGGAAAATTCCAGAAAATTATGTCATGGCTTTAGAAGCTTCTGATAGGCTAATTGACATAATTTGAGTCAATTGGAGGTGTACCTGTGGATGTATTTCAAGGCCTACCTTCAAACTCAGTGCCTCTTTGCTTGACATCATGGGAAAATCAAAAGAAATCAGCCAAGACCAATAATTTTTTTTTAGACCTCCACAAGTCTGGTTCATCCTTGGGAGCAATTTCCAAACGCCTGAAGGTACCACGTTCATCTGTACAAACAATAGTACGCAAGTATAAACACCATGGGACCACGCAGCCGTCATACCGCTCAGGTTCTGTCTCCTAGAGATTAACGTACTTTGGTGCGAAAAGTGCAAATCAATCCCAGAACAACAGCAAAGGACCTTATGAAGATGCTGGAGGAAACAGGTACAAAATAATATTTTTCCACAGTAAAACAAGTCCTATATCGACATAACCTGAATGCCGCTCAGCAAGGAAGAAGCCACTGCTCCAAAACCACCATAAAAAAGCCAGACTACGGTTTGCAACTGCATATGGGGACAAAGATCGTACTTTTTGGAGAAATGTCCTCTGGTCTGATGAAACAAAAATAGAACTGTTTGGCCATAATGACCATCGTTATGTTTGGAGGAAAAAGAGGGTTGCTTGCAAGCCGAAGAACACCATCCCAACCGTGAAGCACGGGGGTGGCAGCATCATGCTGTGGGGGTGCTTTGCTGCAGGAGGGACTGGTGCACTTCACAAAATAGATGGCATCATGAGGAAGGAAAATTATGTGGATATATTGAAGCAACATCTCAAGACATCAGTCAGGAAGTTAAAGCTTGGTCGCAAATGGGTCTTCCAAATGGACAATGACCCCAAGCATACTTCCAAAGTTGTGGCAAAACGGCTTAAGGACAACAAAGTCAAGGTATTGGAGTGGCCATCACAAAGCCCTGACCTCAATCCTATAGAAAATGTGTGGGCAGAACTGAAAGAGCGTGTGCGAGCAAGGAGGCCTACAAACCTGACTCAGTTACACCAGCTCTGTCAGGAGGAATGGGCCAAAATTCACCCAACTTATTGTGGGAAGCTTGTGGAAGGCTACCCGAAATGTTTGACCCAAGTTAAAGAATTTAAAGGCAATGCTACCAAATACTAATTGAGTGTATGTAAACTTCTGACCCACTGGGAATGTGATGAAAGAAATAAAAGCTGAAATAAATCATTCTCTCTACTATTATTCTGACATTTCACCTTCTTAAAATACAGTGGTGATCCTAACAGACCTAAGACAGGGAATTTTTACTAGGATTAAATGTCAGGAATTATGAAAAACTGAGTTTAAATGTATTTGGCTAAGGTGTATGTAAACTTCCAACTTCAACTGTATTAACGGAGGGAATAACCCTGATGATGAAGATGAAGGTGGGGCTCGGCTTCAGATGAGCAACGCAGTACGTTACACTCCTCTCCTCCACCGCTCCATACCAGCTCTCCTCCTCTCCTCCACCGCTCCATACCAGCTCTCCTCCTCTCCTCCACCGCTCCATACCAGCTCTCCTCCTCTCCTCCACCGCTCCATACCAGATCTCCTCCAGCTGCTCAACACATTCAATATTTATCCTCCCTTCTATTTTCAGTCATCTCGTCTCAGTGTCCTCCCCCCGTCAGTCAGCCATCCCCATCCACCACCCTCCCTCCCTCCCTCCCTCCCCCTGTTATTTCTGGCTCCCCCTCTCTCTGCTGTGCCATGCTGAGTGCTCACTGCGTCAGGGGGAAACATCACTCGGGGCTCAGGGATAAGGAACAGCTCCACTTGTGCTCCCCCCTCTCTATATGTTGCTTGTTGCACCCATTTTAAAGTATGTTAGCAGAGCACTGGTGTGGTCTCTACTCCACGCTGATGGCTGTTGGTTTGCATTGTTAAGGCATCTAAACTGCTGGTTCAGATTTTGGTGAGACAGCGGAGGGGAAAGTGAAAATAAGATGGTAAAGGTGTGAGGATGAAGAAAGTATTTTCATATTTTTTTCAATAAAAATGGTCTTCCTGCTTTCAGCACACAAATGCAGGAAGAAGAACTCCATGCATATTGTTTGTTTTTAAACAGCATACGTTTTTTTTTTAAGCAAAAAAAATGGAAGCACAAAATATATTCAAATGATATACTTATATACTCTCAAAATCTATATCACTAATACTATAAGAATAATATGCTACTTTTACCATGTGATAAAACAAATGCAAAATCAAGACGAAAAAAAACCCAAAAACATTTTCATTAACTTACAAATGATACAAAAATAGACAATGGCTTTAGGGTGGATGGAATTAGAAATGGAAGTATGGCTTAAAACAACACAAAGAAACAACAACATAAAAATGAATTGTATCAAAATCACATTTAAACATGGAAAATGGTAGACAACTAAATAAAAACTGATCGGCACTGTCACAAAATGCAAACACACACATGAACGATATGGAAGAAGCAATGTACAAATTCAGGAGAGACAGGACATTATTAATATGGATATTTAACATACTGTATCTCCCTTCTTACTATCCAAAATCTCAGAGCTAAAGTTGATGGGATCATTTTGAGTAATGTAGTAAACATGACATCCGTGACACTAAAGCTGCCTTAAGACTTCTTTAAATGTATAAATATATCTTAAACAATGAAAAATGAAAAATCACAGACATTTATTACTATATACAAAAACACACATCACACACACAAAAAAAAAAAGACAATTGAAAAGGTTAGATTCAGATATTTGCTTGGCATCTGAGGATTAGGTCACTTTTATAGTGCTGGGTATTCCATTTATCACCATGGCGGCTGGGACACCACTAAACACCTCATGTTGACTCATTAGTCCGTCTATAAAGTGACTCCCAGTTTGACCTATCTCAGATCTGTTGTACGGTAACACGGTGGAATAAGAAACACATTTTGAATGGCCGATCCATGATCACAGTTTCATGGTGAGAACACAACAAACCAAATTCTATAAAGGAATAATTAATTTAAAAAACAAACTCACACAATATAGCAAAAGTGAAATGGCAACATCCTTTAAAAACATATGGTTTCCTTCATTGAGATTTCATGGTGGATTGCAGAGAGAGAGAACATTTTATCAAGAGGGTTTCTGATACACAGTTACAGGGCTTGGCTGAGCAGCTCCACAGCAAGTCAGCGGTCCAGTGACCAACCATACAGTAGAGACGCTGTTGGTATCCAGAGCAGGTTCAGGGTCTGCTCTCTATCTCTGACAACCACCTAGGAGCTTGGACACCATCGGTGCACTCACAGCCAACATGGGGTGAATGGCTGGCTATGTGTCATCATGGATAAATCACTTACTTTCTGTGGTGATGAGTGAAAGCGCTAGTCGTAGTGACGACGGTCTTTGCTTGGCAGGAGAGGGAGAGAAATGTGTAGGGGCTGTTTGCAGCGGCCAAAATAAACTCGAAAGCAGAGAGTTTCTGCAGTGGTGCATGGTTAGCTTGTGCTACCAAGCATGTCTTTCTGTGCCGTAGGGTTAGTTAGGGCATGTGGTATCGTCTCTATCCAGAACACTGTAGTACAAAACAAATGTCTAAATGTCTGGTTTGGCTAGTCTTGATTCATGAGTACAGCAATTGTATAAATCTAATTCAGTCTTCACTATTTAACTGGAGTTGCTCTGCCACACATTGTAATGCCTTCCATCATTCACAAACAATGTATTAATTTATCTTTTTCAAATTCATAAATAAAAAATCCCTCTGATATTCTCACTTGTGTATATTACACTTTGAAGATGGGAAATAAATCTTTTTTTTGCACAAAGGTAAAACACAAACAATGCTCAAAATAAAAGGACGAGTCAATCCTCTCCATGTTTTGTTGGGTGGGCTTTCTGTGTGATCTGTGACCTTGCGTTCAGTCTTACAAATTCAAAAGAGGTTGTTGTAAATGCTCAGTTTTCTTATTATTTTTGTTCAAATGTGATTCCTTTTAAAAAGGGCCTGAGTTACGGGTTCTATTCCTTCAATGCAGGACTGACAATCCAGTCCTAAACCAGAGCCTTGGGTACATGCTGAGATCCACGTTTGGGTCCTTCCTACTCACACGCACACATCGCTTACATGGGAGGAACGATCATTCCAGGAATCACTGTTGGATGGAGAAGAGAGAAAGGGAGAAGGCGGGGGAAAAGAGAGAGAGAGAGAGAGAGAGAGAGAGAGAGAGAGAGAGAGAGAGAGAGAGAGAGAGAGAGAGAGAGAGAGAGAGAGAGAGAGAAAGAGAGAGAAAGGGAGAGTCAGTTAATACATAAAAAATGTTCCCAATGTTTTCCTCACATAATAATTCCTCTTAAATACAGCAATCTGTTCTCACATCTGCATAACAAACTATGCCCTATGAAGCTGTGACTCAAATACGCTTTCAAACAAGGTATAAATCATTTATATATTTTCAACAGCTCTGCCAAATTGGCACAAATGGGACACTTGAAACACTTGATTAGTGTTGTCAAAAACCGCGCCTTAATTGTTTGCAAGCACTGAAGCTTATTGCTGTGTGTTTGTGATGTATTACATCATCCTCGGCTGGCTTCAAACAGCTGCATGGGGATCTCTGTCAACATAAGGAACAGAGCTATGCTTAATGAAAGCTCCAAATCAAACCAAGGGTGACTATAGTATGCAGTGCATTGACGACACACCAGGCACAACTATATACTACACAACACTACACAACACTACACAACACTACACAACACTACACAACACTACACTATACAACACTACACAACACTACACAACACAACACTACACTACACTACACAACACTACACTACACAACACAACACAACACAACACTACACAACACTACACAACACTACACAACACAACACAACACTACACAACACAACACTACACTACACAACACTACACTACACAACCCAACACTACCCTACACAACAATACACTACACTACACTACACAACACTACACTACACTACACTACACTACACTACACTACACAACAATACACTACACTACACTACACTACACTACACTACACTACACAACAATACACTACACAAAACAACACTACACTACACATCACTACACTACACTACACTACACAACACTACACTACACAACACTACACTACACTACAATACACTACACTACACTACACTACACTACACAACAATACACTACACAACAATACACTACACAACAATACACTACACTATACAACACTACACTACACTACACACCACTACACTACACTACAGTACACTACAGTACACTACAGTACACTACACTACACATCACTACACTACACTACACTACACAACACTACACTACACTACACAACACTACACTACACTACACTACACTACACTACACTACACTACAATACAATACACTACACTACACTACACAACACTACACCACACAACACCACACTACACAACAATACACTACACAACAATACACTACACTACACAACACTACACTACATACTACACACTACACAACAATACAAAACATTACACAACACTACACACTACACACTACACAACACTACACACTACACAACACTACACTACATCATACAACACAACGCTACACAATGCTACACAATGCTACACAACGCTACACAACACAACACCACACCACACTACACAACACAACCCAACACAACACAACACACTACACACTACGCTATACAACACTACACAACGCTACACAACGCTACACAACACAACACTACACAACACAACACTATACAACACCACACAAAACAACACTACACAACGCTACACAACACTACACAACGCTACACAACACAACACTACACAACACTACACAACACTACACAACACTACACACTACACAACGATACACAACACAACACTACACAACACAACACTACACAACACTACACACTACACAACGCTACACAATGCTACACAACACAACACAACACTACACAACACTGCACAACAATGCACAACACTACACTACACAACACAACACTACATAACACTACACAACACTACACAACAATGCACAACACTACACTACACAACACAACACTACACTACATAACACAACACTACACTAAACTACACACTACACAACACAACAATACACAACACAACACAACACAACACAACACTACACTACACAACACACCACTACACTACACTACACAACACTACACAACACTACACTACACGCTACACACTACACTGTACAACACTACACAACGCTACACAACACAACACTACACAACACTACACAACACTACACAACACTACACAACACTACACAACACAACACTACACAACACAACACTACACAACACTACACACTACACAACGCTACACAATGCTACACAACACAACACTACACAACACTGCACAACAATGCACAACACTACACTACACAACACAACACTACATAACACTACACAACACTAAACTACACTACACAACACTACACAACAATGCACAACACTACACTACACAACACAACACTACATAACACAACACTACACTAAACTACACACTACACAACACAACAATACACAACACAACACAACACAACACTACACTACACAACACACCACTACACTACACTACACAACACTACACTACACGCTACACACTACACTGTACAACACTACACAACGCTACACAACACAACACAACCCTACACAACACAACACTACACAACACTACACAACACTACACACTACACAACGCTACACAACGCTACACAACGCTACACAATACACAATACTACACACTACACTACACAACACAACACTGCACAAAACTACAACACTACACACTACACAATACTACACACTACACAACACAACACAGCACTACACTACATTACACCGGGCTGGGAGGGGTTGAAAGGCATTCAACATATTGTATTTATCTACTGTATATCTATATAATTAATGTTTGACTAGAATGAACCAGGAACATGCTCCATCATCTCCAATCATTCACAGGGATATGGATTGTGGTTGGGTACATGGTAACGGATTGATAAGATGTGGTTGTGCCCTGAGTGGAGCCTAACGTGATCTAACATATCCAGTGTAGTGGGACAGGCCAGAGGCCAGAGGTCAGAGGCCAGAGCCCAGAGGTCAGAGGTCAGAGGTCAGAGGAGGCCCTCTAAGGTGTGTTCTTAAGAAGTTTGTAAGGAAGGTTTATTGCTTCAGATTTCACTTGACGTTAGTTCTGCAACTGCTGACAAACACAAGAAAAGGATGCTGGGTGTTTTTCTGCAGGCGTTGTGCTCTCAAATCTACTGCTGATGGAATCAAGAGAGGCAGGAAATGTTGTTCACACACGCACGCATGTACACACACACACAGACACGCGCGTACACACACACACACACACTGTGTAAGCTCATCGATAAAATAACGTAATAAGTCATAAACCAAAATCACAAGTGTAACGTACAAAACAAAAGCATTTAAAATGTTTATGTGAGGAAATCAAAATAATATTTGAATAAAACCCAGAGTTGGTTACTAATCTTACAACAATCTGATTTACATGGATAGCACAAATGCTTCTCAGCAATTCCAGCTGATAATATGCTCGACTGCACAGAAACCATTGCAGTATGTGGTATTTTCTGGCAGTTCTGTGTCAGTTCTGTCATATTGTGAGACGCACGGGACTGGGAGAGAAGGAGCTTGGGTTTAGATACGGCGTCTCGCTGACTAACCGTCATGTATGACAGTGACTCAACTCTACATTTAATCTGCAGTAGTCTAACACACACAGAGTCGGTGGGTGTATGTCAATGTAAATAGCGACAGTATCGATTATCAACAGAGCCCAACAGCTGTCTTTGTTGATCATTTCCCAGCCTAGTGTGGGGGTTTGATCAGAGAGAAACTGCAGATAGAGAGAGAGAGAGGAGACTCTGTGGAACTCCACTCCACTCCACTCCACTCCACTCCACTCCACTCCACTCCACTCCACTCCACTCCACTCCACTCCACTCCACTCTACTCTACTCTACTCTACTCCACTCTACTCCACTCTACTCCACTCCACTCTACTCCACTCTACTCCACTCTACTCCACTCTACTCCACTCTACTCCACTCCACTCCACTCCACTCCACTCCACTCCACTCCACTCCACTCTACTCTACTCTACTCTACTCTACTCTACTCTACTCTACTCTACTCTACTCTACTCCACTCTACTCCACTCCACTCCACTCTACTCTACTCCACTCCAGACTGTTAAAGGAGTGATGTTGTGCTCCTGGCTGGTGGAGCTCTGACACTAAGCTATGATTAAATACAACGATCGTGACACTATGATTAAACAGATACTTTCCAAAACGAACCTCCTATACTGGTATCCAGTCATGGCTTCGGGGGGTTTATTGAATAAACAAAGACCTTATGTAAACTGTGAGATATCTCATCTGATTGTGTTGCAGTAATGTCGTTGTCGGATACCTGCAGCCCTGCAGGACCCTATGGATCTTAGTCACTGACGTTGTGCTAGGGAGCTACTTCCTGTATGTATTGGGTCTGTTGAGTACAGCAGTGTGTCCTGTCCTGTCCTGGGAGAAGACTCTGTACTCCCACACCCACACAGCTACATCCTGCCCTTCCCTCTAGCCCCTACGCATCCATACCCTTCCTCCTCGTCCACACACAGGAAGATAGGGACAACCACAACAGCATTAAAGCCAAATAAAAGGACTAACTTCTGAGTAATATGCCTACTCTGCCAAATGCCCTTTTAGCTGAATAAACAAAAGCACAGACCAAAATTAGAGATATCCTCTCATCTCTCTCATCGTCTCTTTTGTCAAAATAAACAACTGCAATATGAGTATGGTTGAATGTTAATGTAATGGGTAAAGTGATGTGTAGATGGGTGGAACGATGGATGGATGGAGGAGTGGATGGAGAGATGGATGAGTGGATGGAGGAGTGGATGGAGAGATGGAGGAGTGGATGGAGAGATGGAGGAGTGGATGGAGAGATGGAGGAGTGGATGGAGGAGTGGATGGAGGAGTGGATGGAGAGATGGATGGTTAGTGGGATGGAGGAGCAGAAGGGAGGATGGGTGCATGAGAGGAAGAGCAACGTACTTCAGGAAAAGGCCAGGCCCTGCAGCGAACTGGCTGTGGAGTACTTGCTAGAGTCCACAAAAGACTGATCTGAGGGAGGGAGCGCAAAGAAAGAGGGGAAGAGAGAGAGGGAGAACAGAAGAGAGGAGGGGAGGAGAGAAGAGAAAGAAAATACAAGGTGTTATTTCAAGGCCAGAGGAGGGGAGGAGGGATGACAGGGGATATTGGGGACGTAGAGGTTGGTTAGAGAGCGTTATGGATGGGGCCGGACACAATAGCGT